>NW_011887792.1:91608-110188 GCF_000806365.1 Fopius arisanus | reverse complement strand
CGCAATAGTCTTGAGAATAAACAACAGAGAGAAGAGCAGATGAATAGCCAGCAGCCAATCCTGGTTAATCATAGTCAACAGAGTTTCCAGAATAAAGTTGTTGCACCAGTCGAGCCCAAAACGAATATCGGTCGACATAATTTGTCGCCGTTCACAGCTGCAAGTTTGCTGGAGAGAAATAGTAATACACCGCCGCATTACAAGTTTCATGTGCCAAGGGCGGTGGACTCGATAACTCAGGAAACACCGAGGAGTCTATATGGTTCACGTGTTAATGCTTCGGCGACGTTGCCGGCAGGTAAGGAAGCGCTGCTCGGTCCACGGGACGAGAATCAGATTATCCGCGATAAAGATGATAGTTTAGCCGCCATGATAGCCGCCAAAATCCGAACTAAAGCGGAACTGAAGCAAGTTGGTACGGGTCAACTGTCCAAACCTGTGTTAGGACCATTTCAGGATTCTCACGATCTCGAACGCGCGGCATCTACGTCGACGCCACAGTCCATCGCTTCCTCTGTGGGGAGCCCGCCGAAGCTCACACGAGAGAAGACACCGTGCTTGCCACCGCGGAGAAGACTCTTCTCGAGGTCCGATGAGGATAATCTTCCTGTTGCCGCAACAGTACCAACTCCTGCTGCCATTACACCAGCGGCATCTGTAGTTTCTGCCCGGAACAGCGGCTTCCGCAGTTCGTCTGAGACTTCTGTTTTTGATTTTCGGGAAAGTGATTCCGAGACGGAAATGCCAGTGCTTGAGAGACAGACTTTGGAAGAAATGCGGCGCGATCGCAAGCAATTATCCAAAGTTCAGCCTCCGGTGCCTCTTAATGACGCGATGTGCATGGGGATAGGAGCATCGGATCTCGTGAAGATCGAGCTGAAGGAAAATGACAAGATCACCGAGCTCGATCCTTTCTGGACGACGACCTGTGATAAATTTATGGAGCAGTTGAGAAGTGGCGAGAATAGCAAGAAGAGGGGGAGGAGGAAGAAAGTGGGTGAACCAGAGGATGATAGTAAGGAGGGACATTCCCGCGAAATTGAGATCAAACCCGAGGATATTAAGAAGGAGATTAATGAGGATGAGTCGGTGAGTACAAAGCCTGATGAAAATGTTAACGAGACTGAATTAATAAAAAGTGAGTCTGAAAGTTCCTTGAAGCCTGAAGCATCGATTAAGAAAGAACAAATGGAAGAACCGGATGTACCTGAGGAGCAGGGCAACTCCGATAATGACTCGGACGAGCTTCCCCTCAGTAAACGCGCCTCGAAGAAAAAGAAAACTGAAGACAGCGATGATGATGACATCATACCGAAGAAACGATCGATGAGACGGGGGAGTAGAATCAAACTCGCGTCATCCAGCGAGAGTTCTTCATCGAGCGCGGAAGACAGTGATGGGAGCGATGAGTTCGGAGGTACGTCCGTCGCTCATCGATTACGAAATCGCAAACGATCGGGCGTTGGTGAGGCTGAGGGGATGAAGCTGAGGTCTCGAGAGATGGGAGCTCAGAAGACAAAGGACGTCGGAAAGTCAGCCAAATCGAACTCGCTTCAGAAGCCGAAGCCAAAGCCATTGTTCGGAGACGGGAGTGATTTTCGGCCTGGTTGGGAGGAGGAAGTTTACGTCTACAAAAAATCCCTGCGCATGCCACCACGTCTCATTAATGTCTCGAAACCTTCTCGCTTTCACCGCCTGTCGACATCCCTTCCTGATCTCGATCCTGGCTCTCCGGCATTGTCAGTCTCGATGGATAGCAGTGATGTCTGCCTGCAGAAACGGTCAAATGACAGTGACGTAGAGTCAAACTACAGCTTCAGTGCTGGACTTAGTAAGATTGATGATGAAGAAGCTACATCATCAACGACTATGTCCGTCCCCTCCAAAACGACCACGCGGATGAAACGATTAGAGTCCAATTCGATCATTGATCTACTCGCGCTGAAGGTCGGAGGTAACAAGAAGGATCTGAAGAAGAAGGGTAAAGATCAGAAACCAGGCAGCAAGATCCTACCAAAAGGGAGCAATGAACCCGAGTTATTACCGACTCCTAGTCTGACTCCTCTCATGGGAAATGAGACGCCGAAGACGCCGGGTAAGTCCCCGGCGAAGAACAATAAGTCCGTCAAACCCATCAACGTCACGGACTCTTATCTTCTTGGCTACTTCCGGAAAGAGACTGTCAACAATTTTAGGGATACTTTCAAGAACAACCATGCACTGCCTAACGAATTCTCCACATTCGTCCTGAAGACAAGGACGAGAACTGAAACGCGGGTTCTGAAAAAGCAAGCGACGATCAGAGAAGTTTTTGGCGAGGACAGGCCAGCATCAGCTCCGCCAATGCAGAATCACGCGGGTGACACCTCTCAGGATGATGACTCACAGACTGAAACTAAAGAAAGTATATTGGGTAGGACGAAGACGTTGAAGCAAAAAGTGGTGTCAAGATTGAGGAACGTAGGCATTCTCAGAAGTCATAAAGCGATTATGAACTCCAAACGGCATCTGTTAACGGTCGAGAGGCGGAACCTCATGAAATCACTGGCTGAGAAAAAGATCGATATCAAGAAAGAGGTCAAGCAGGAAGTGGTGGAGGATGGTGAGCCTGACGAAGAGGTCAATGAGGGGGGCAATGAGAGCGCTGAGATCCAGGGGAAAAAGAAGTTGAAGCTCAGAACGGGTAGAAGAAAATTCCGATCCGGATTTGATTATATTAGAAAAAAGAAAAAGCCGATGAAGAAGGATGAAGGAGCGCCCAAGGAGAGGAAACGAGTAAGTGCATTTTTTATGGGAGATTATAAAATTAGATCGAGGGAGCATGTCGTCATGAGAGTCGGGAAGATGACCAAACTTGATCATTTAGAGGAAGTAAAAATCTTAACAAGATTTAGAGACGTTCAACACTGAGATGAGTCTCGCAGGGAAAAGTTTCATTACAAGTGTACAGGTCATATAATTTAATAGGCAAGCTATGGTGGAAAATTTTAAATTATGTTTAAAAATTCATGTTCCAATTCTCATGAACGTAAGGAATTATCAATTACATTTGACAATTGGGAGTTGAAACTTCTTTAAAGTGCCATCATAAACCCTGCGAGACGCAGTTAATACTATTCTCATTGATTTGAGGGTTGATTGAGTCTTGGCAGGATTTAATTGACGTAGCGCAAGGAGGCGGGATATCAGTCAACGAATGATACTGATTCTAATGTTGAATATTCTCTCCAACAGCAAACCCCGGTGAGACCGAATGCTGAATGTGTGGCAGACATTCAAGCGGAAATCAGAACGTGGGTTATAAAGAAAGGGGTGGGAGAAACAGTTCTCCATCGTGCAGCTAGACTCGGATACACCGTAAGTTAATTAAAACTTTTCAAGTCTACAACATTATGATTAAAATTGTAAACTCAGGGATACAAGGGAATAACAATGTTAGAGGATATTACACATCAGTAATTAACGTATTCCTGAGAGTTGTGGATTATCTTGTGGAATTACATGTAGTTCTTGGACGAGTGGGAAAAGGATATCACGGGGGTTGAAACGATTTTCATAGGCTTTTGATGTTTGTTCTCAGGATGTGGCTGCTTACTGCTTGGAGAAGCTGAATAGCCCACCAAGTCCCAAGGACAATGCGGGATATACACCACTTCATGAGGCTTGCTCCAGGGGGCACCTACAAATTGCCAAACTATTGTTGGCGTACGGGGCGAATGTTAGCGAGAGTGCAAATGGTGGAATAAGGTAAGATTTTTTTATTTACGAATATCATGAATGAATAGCATTGCATTGCAATCATAATTAATACTATTTTACTATTGAACATTAAATTATTTATGGTATATTTATGACAGACCGCTTCACGAAGCAGCAGAAAATGGTGCTACGGAACTTGTGCGACTTCTACTGTCGTACGGTGCTGATCCGGTGCTGGCAACTTATTCTGGACAAACACCCCTCATGCTGGCAGTTGACACTGACGCATATCCAATTATCGAACAACATTTGGACGACGTTCAAGGCCGCTCGAGTACTCCATGGAGTTTCTCCGGGCCTTCTTCCATATTCGGTGAGTCAAACTTTCTCTTTATTTGTGGGAATTCCACACATTTGCCTCGGTCAAATTGATGACAGCGAGATTACTTTGATGGATGTTTTTCGTGAATAAATGGCCGTCGGGTGGACAATTTTCTTTGATGTATCACTGTAATGTGGCAATTTCGGCGCTTTTGTGAGTGATAAATCTGTTGGCCGATACGTCGAGATCGGTATCAGTCATTGCCCCTGGAATGCACGCATAAAGTTTTGATAGGGAAATTGAAAGCGCAAAATGTCTGAGGAAAAAAATAATCGAGTCGTTTGAAAATCTGTGTCCCTCTGACTTTATGTACAAGATAAAATGAGTAGAGCTTGAGGAAATGTTGAAAAACATCTGACGTGGAACAATTTTGTCATTCTCAGACGACGAAGAGACGGGTTACGACGCTCTGTTGGAGGCGCCCTCACCGATATTAGACCCTGAGCCCGATGATCTCGAAGTTGAAATGAGCGAGACAAATCTCCCCGTGCTATTTACACTGGCCAATGATCCCGACAAATGGGTGCTACTGCAGGATTTAATGTCGGCAGTGCGAATGAAGAGTCGCGATGCTCTTCTACGTCAGATAAATCCAAAAGCACCGTCAGGACCACCAGTTGTGGCTCATCGCGATGTTATGAGAGAATTAAAACTCCATGATTTTCTTGAGCAGTCGAGGTGCTGCCACCTGTTGAGCGCTGGTGAACGAATTAATGTGAGAGCATCAAAGGTAACGCTTATTAAGTACAATGATAAGGTCAGGTCACTGTTGAATGTTGAGAGAGTCGTTATCAATCTGAGGTGACATGAGGCGCCGCTGGAGAGCACCTGCGGTTATCAGGGGAATAACAGTAGGGATAGGGTAACGACTCTCCAGTCAGCGCCTTCTATGTCTGTTAATTCTAAGGCTAGTGGTAAGCGGGAGGGAAAGATCGGGAAGGTGATGAAACGAGAGAGATTGAGGAAGAAAAATCAAGTGGTGGGGAAAATTTGAGGGGAGCTAGGGGAGATAAGTGCAATTTCACCGCGAGTTTTTCCGGCATAACTTTTTCTATTTTTTTTTTGTGATTTGATTTAGGAAAAATGGCTCGACCGATTTTTGGGAAAATGTTGGGTAATTCGGGTGTTTGTTTCTCTCGTTTCTCGTAATTCTTCCAAAGAAACTCAAAATAATTGCAATAACCGGAACTATCAAGGAGGAAATGATAAAAACTAAGCAGCGACCTGTGACATTAAATTAGTTGAATACTTATCCAAGTGTAATAATCCTAGATAATATTTTATTAAATAAAAACTGCCGTCTCACAGCGGATGATTAAGGAATTTTAAATCTTAATGATACGCTTTTAATAGATGAAAAAACTGCCGCTATGACAATAGTACGTGCGTACGTCTTCGTGAAATGGATTTGCGTTTTTTACAAATTCAATTGAATTTCACATAAACGTTTATGATTAGCGAATTAATTAGTTTCTTTGATTTGTTGAGTGTTTATTGAGGCCGGAGCTTACGTAAAGATGTTGATAGACAATGGGAATTACTGGACTAATTAATCGAGCAATTAATTACCGAGAATGATTGCCTGTCAATTTAATTCAGTGATGAAATCTAGAATAAAATTTTGAAAACTCCATTCGATACTTTTTCCCCTGAGAATTCTCGAAAAAAACGTCAGGATCATTCTTGTTTCATAATTAATTAATCAATTAATTAGTTAGAGCTGTGAGATATGAATTTTAAATAAGCAAATCTCGACGATTTATAAACACCTGAAAGATTATTCCAGACATGAGACGTAAATCACGTGCGCCAACTGTTTTTATCATTATTAACGAAAATGTTACCACAAGATTATTATTTATGTTTATTTCTACGAATCGTGAGTTGCTTAGGTCTAGCATTTAATTGGTTATTATGAGTTTAATGGGTAATGTAAATACTGAGTTATTGATTTATTACGTGGTATAGGATGTTTTAAGTGTTGGCAAGTGCAATTGAATGGTTTTTCTATTCTATGATTTTCATCATTAGGCGATTTTGCGGATAAAAGATAGAGGGAGGGGGGCGGGGATGATTACATTCTTATCAGAGAGCAGCGGAAATTTTCAATCACAAACTCTTCAATTTATCCATTCTGCCCCAGCTGTTATTAAGATAATCGATATTGATGTTATCGATCGCGAAACGGTTTTCGACGGTTGCGGGTGAGGGGGCGGAACCCAATGGATTTATTTATAGGGTTTAAAATAGGAAATTTCCCTGGCTATCGAATGAGAGGTGAATCAGCCCTCTGGGTTATCTATCTCTCGAGGTATTGGGAAAATGAGAGGGACCGATTTTTATGGTGCACTTCGTAAGTTGAGAAAATTGGAGGATTTTATTTTATATCAGTGGAAAATACTCTTGGGAGTGAAAATGTTATCGATCAAAATTCCTCTGTTGAGAAATCATCGTTGTGCAATAATTAATTGGACTGATGATTTCAAGTTATTTATCGTGATTTAGGGATGGCGTGAAAATCCAAGAACATTTTTTTTTTATTGAAATTACGTACTTACGTCTTTCTGTATCTTTGCGGAAAATTCAATAGTAATTCCAGTGACCGACAAATGGAGTTCGTCAAAAATTATAACAAATCAATCACTTAATTTTCTCCGAAAAACAACTGGAGATCTCAAAGGTAAAAAATTCAACAATCATGTTGAGAACTCAATCTCTCCTTCTGATTTACAAGAACAATCTATAAGAAATCCTGCGTATATTAATTAATTAAGAAACTCCTGTAATTAAACTCATCTGAATGTTTAGTTGATTGTATCCTAGGCTATCGTCCTGATAACTAAATAATTCAATCGATATAATCAGTCTCAGGGAAGTAAATCTATGTTTAAACGAAGTAATAAACAACCGAATAATTAATCAGTTGAAAAAAAAAACATTTGATGATCGATTTAATGATGTATGTAACATGTACATGTGTAGAATAGTTGTAACTTCCTGCAGATGTATAAAAACAACCGAATAAATTAACGAATTAAGGACGAAGAAAAAAAAATGCCGAATGAAACGAGAAAATTGATTATCCGACGGATAATTCTGACAAAAGTGTATATAATTATTTTACAAACAATTTAAAAAAATGAAAATAAGAACAAAAATAGATGAATCATGAACTTTGAGATACGTTCCAACTCGATAATTAACAAATTAGTGTACGTGAGTAGAATTAATTAAGATTCGATGTAAGAACAGCAGAAATTGAAAATGCTTGTGTATTTTTAAGATGGAGATAATTAAAGTGTACGTAGAATCGATGATTAAACGTGTAATTTAATGTAGTTAAATGTAATTTTTTTTTTCTCGAGAACAATGGGAGTCACTCTTGTATAAATGAAATTTACTGTGCTATAACATTAATTCGCTTTTTTAATGTACGATATTGGTAGTTGAGGGAGTGGAAGAGTCGATGTAAATTTCTTTCTCTCCTTGAAATATTTGTATTTAGGAGTTGGAGAGGGTGACGTTAGTTGAAGGAACTTTTAAATGTGTTAATGGCTAATGCTTCATGGAGGTGATTTACGTGGGATAATGTAAAGAGTGAAAATATATATTATATATTTAAGTTCAATTTGTTTTGAATTTTCTAGGGAGAGCTGTTTGGCCTCACCGGGGCTCTCGATCTAAATTTTGGCATGATTTTTTGTTTTTTGATGAAGGTGGAGTTGGCACTCTGTGATTTGTAAAAATGGATTATATGGAATTCAAAGCAATTATCGTTTTCACTCTACTGTCTATTCGAATAAAATCATGAGGATTTATGAGTTGTTGTTTATTCATTCCTCCAGTGCTGCAGCTTGAGATTACAACTGACGACGAAAAATTTTTAAAATTGGTAAAACGTTTATTAACTATTTGAAAACGATGAAACAAGGTGAACATGAGATTGATAATTCAATAATTAATATTATTAAATAGACTATAGAGATGTATAATAGGTGTTCGTAATATCTATTCATTTTTTATATTCACTTATATGTTTTTTTTTTTTCTCTTAAACTTTACACTGAGATGCCTCGAGTCCTTCTCTAATTATTCAGGCACAACCAAATATCTGGGATTACAGGAGCTTTTTTTATCTGTCTTATCGATTATTCGGGGAATAACTCGTGGTTCTGCCTCATATTCACTTTTTTACGATCGATCGGTGAATCAAGAGTGCAGTGGACTCGTTTGAACTTAATTTATACGAGAACAAAAATATTACAATTTCTCTTGATTCAGCAGTGAAAGGATATTCCACATTTAATTCATCTTTTCTCACTCCACCACTGAATTTTCACTTTCTTACGAACTATTTCTCTTTTTATTCATTCATAAAAATTTTCCGGGTAAATAAATTCTCGGTCTTTGATTAATGGAAAATGGTCAAAATGGTGAAATGGTCAATGGATCATAAGAGAAATCAAGGAAATCCAACTAAATGTTTCTAATTAATTATTCGCCATTCTGGTGTATATTACAATTAAATCGATAAACAATCGTCATAATATCATTCTTTTTTTTTGTTATGCTTTATCTTGTTTGAATAGTTGTCGTCACCTCAGCTGTTGGACTCCTGGAGGTCTGGGGTCTCTGGGGGTGTAAGTACTGGTCGAGGGTGAAATCTTGTAGAACGATTTCTCGGTTTTGCTTGGGATGATTCCTTTTATCATTTTGGGATCATCGGTCTCTTCTAGTGGAGGCAAAGGGAGGAGTCTCCAGGGCCCAAAAAACGTCATTTTGGGACTTTCATACCCTCAGGGGTTCATTTTGATTTTTGGGGGTGAACGGTAGGTGGAGAGATGCTTTTATCTGACTTCAACTCTCTTGTGACATTCTTTAAATCGTGAATTTTATAAAAGCGAAAATTTTGGAGATATTCATAGCTTTTCCTTAAATAATTATCTAGATTCAATTGGAAAATTTGGAATATCGAATAATAATATTTTTGGAATTGTTTATAACGAGAAATTTTTTCTCTTTTGTTTAATCACCCCGAAATGGTAATTAACATCCAAAAAAACTCTCTTGACATCCTTCCTCTCCCCCAAAAATAAAAAAAAAATTAAACCAATTGTTCATCTCCTCCACCTTTTGCCACATATTTTAATAATGGAAATACTGCCTCATTCAATCCAAACAATACTCTTCTCCGATATCTGTTTTCACTCCGTTACAGGCATAGGTATTTACAATAATACATACCTACTAATTAATAATAAATTATTCGTGGTATTTAAATTACAATAGTATCTCCAGGGGAGTCTCACCAATCATCTCTCCTCAATATAATGTTGCACATAACCCAGTTACTGGCTTAGTCATCTATCTGTACAAAACATTATATACTTCGCTATCCTAAATAACTAACGATTTGTCCTGTGAGGTCAGATAGGATCGTGAGGTTGCGCGATTTACGAGAATTTTCACATTGCGTTGAGGATGTCCAAGTGCTCAGAATGAAATTCCCTTCAAAAATTCAACATTTTGGATTTATTCCATAAAAAATTACGCATCAATTAATTCAATTAGTTGATCATATCAATTAATCAACTAATCGAATCCATAATTCGTTCATTGCCTGAGTAATTGTGCAAGTGCTCACAATGAAATTGCTTTCGAAATTTTTTTGTTTCATAATTTTAAAAACTGATGGATTTATGGCTCGTTAATTTAATCAACCAAAGATCGATGAATTATGCAAATTAATTCGCGATTTGCTTAATTAAGGACTAATTGGATTGGTCGGGTAATTAAGTAATTAGTTGATTGTTTATTCAATTTTCCAGGCGTTTGGTATAATCTCAATTCTTGGAACTCGTGTCATATAAAATATTCAATAACTAGATGATTATTAATTCAATTAACGTGTAATTATGTCGGTCAATAACGTAACTAATTAATTAATTACCGGATTAGGTAATTGCGTATTTGACATTTTTTCCTTTGCAAAAAAAATCCAAAATCATTTTCTTTTAAGATTACGTCATGTAATTGAACACCCTCAATCATCAATATTTTCACCTATCATTCTCTCGTCATCAATTAACTCATTAGGTATGTAATCAACAATTAATGTCACTTCTCGAATTTTATATATTCACGTTTATTCATTCATTAGTTCATTCTCTTTTTTTTTCTCGATTGAAATAAAAATTATTTCATTCAATTACTTAATCATTCATTTAATAATGTAATTAAGGACAATTCGATCACTAACAAGGATAAGTTAACTCAATCGTTTAAGTACATTAAAAAATACATTTTTCTGTTGCTGTCCAATAATTCAAATTGTTTAAAAAATTCTTGAATAGAATTTTCGATGAGAGAGTGAAGAGGAAAAAAATTGAAATTTCACTCGGATTATTAAGGATATCTCAAAATCCGCTGGTCCTACGAAAAAATGTCCCTAAACATTTTTTGAAGGTTTCGAAATTCCCTACAATAAAGTTCCATAATATTTTTTCATAAACCGACTACTTCTCTCCTGTTTTATCCTCAAAAGAATCCGGTAGAACTTCAGACTCTCTCATATCTCCCTCCGTCTCTCAAATCATTAAAACAAATGATAAAAAATCATCTTAAAATATCTCACGTATATCTTCTCATTATAATCCAATTATCCAATATAATCTTCTCAAATAAACACGACAATATCGAGGGTAAAATTACCGTAACGTGTCATTTGTCATTATTTAAAATTCTGTTGAGATTTTCTATTCATCAATTTCCTTGAGGCAACAAGAAATATCGCACAGACGAGCCTCTATCAAAAATTGTGCTAATTTAGGTAGTAATTACCATAGGGAAAGGGTAGGGGCGTTTGAGGATGGCGCAGAAGTTCAAAAGTTCGAAGTATTTCTTGAATATTTTCATTTTCCCATTCAGTTGGGAAATCCTGCTGGGAATTTACTCGTTACGCCGTGGGGGTAGTGTCCAGGGATTCGGACAGGGCTGGCCATGGGGGGCAGGACGTCACAGTTGCTGATCACGAGATGGTACCCAGATGGTGGGTCCAGACTGCTCGTTGATGACATCCTTAACTTTTAGGTAGATATCCTCTGGGGTATCGCCTTGAACGACAGCTGTAAATTCACAATTTCGTTGCAATTTAAGTTTGCCATTTTATTTTTCAACATTTTCTCAAGACCTCCATAAAATTCCATAATTTTCTCCTCATTAATCTCTATTATTACTCCAATCAAAAAATTTTTAAACAATCATTTGAGCTTTCCAATCAAGTCAAAATCGTGTCGAAAGAAAAACGAAAAATATGTGGAGGCAAGATTGATTTATCGTCCTCGAATATTCGAACATTCAAGAATTTATTTCTCACTTCCCAACTCACCGGTGAAATATTCTCCAAACTCCTGTTCCATTTTCAGGGCACGTTCGTACGTCTTCTTGGCCTGCTCCTCAGTCATCCTCTTATTCATCTCCCTGTCGGTATAATTCCGTCATAAAAAACATTATCATTTTAATATTCAAGGATAATTGAGTAAATGTCTGTTATTAGAAAAGTCATTTCAAACTTACATCACGGATTCCACAGACTTCGGTTTTATGAAAATTGCGACTGGATACAACTGGGCAACTTGTAACCTTTTTATTGCATTGCCACTCACATCCAGGATACAGTGTTTACCCTAAGTAACATCATAAAACAATAATCAATTGAAAAAAAAAAACGAGAAATACTGAGATCCCTAGTTTATTTATTATGTGAGACTCACCTTTTCAGAAACTTCTCGCACTGAAGCAACGGATGTACCGTACAGATTGTCATTGTATTGTCCAGCCTCAATGAACAAGTGATTCTGAATGTCTCGTTCCATTTGTTCTCTCGATGCTACGAAGTGGTAATCACGACCATCGACTTCGTATTCTCTTTTACTTCTCGTTGTATCTTCAGTAACAAATGAAACGTGATTAATTAGACTAATTGGTTAATTCCCCTGGATATGGGGGTTCTCCCGCTTATTAAATAATTCTCATTGCATCTCGAAATGCTTCTTATTTATGTAATATGGAATAAAAGGAAACCGATTAATTTAAATTCTATTCAACGAGAATTAATTGAAATCTTTGTCTCTCGTTTTGATTAATTTCTTCATTTTACTGACTGAATTATTGTTATCGAATTGATTAATCTCTAGTTGTTGTGATAACTCGAGGGGTTGGAGGGTTAATTGCTTGATAATTAAATGCTCACGTGGTACACAGCTGCCAAATTTGTCGGGAAATTCCGAGATCAAATCGTCATTGATACGATCTTTCAATGGACCCAGAATAATAACTGGACGCGTGTACTGGATAGTCAACTGCTGGACAGGCTCATAAGACAGGACATTCTCCTCACTGCCTAAAATTTCAAATATAAATCGAAAATCAGCTGCATGTCATAAATTAGTAATTTAATTTAATTAGCGAAATTAGAAAGTGAAATAAGTAATAAGTGGATTAGTTATCCATTTATCTCGAGAACTATATACTCAGGGTGAAAACCGTAGGGGAATTTTTTGTAGCTGATTAAATTTCCGACGAAAAATGTCTTTTGGTATTTTTTCCGAAAATCGATGGTTTTCGAGTAATGGAGTTTTATGAAACTGCGAAATTCGACTTATTTCATTTTACCAATTATGATTCATTTTGCCAATCCTGATTTAGTGAGAGTAATTAAAAATAAATCGGGGGTTAGCAGGGTCGAGTGATTCCTCAGGTTCCTCACTGGGAAGACCCACAGATATAAAGCTCTTCATTAAAAAAATTACGGGATAAAACCATAAAAATTATGAAAATCAAAGTCTGAGAACTTCTGAATTTTTAGCACACGTCGATTTTTTAATTAATGTTTACAGTTATTGCTGTCAATTAATTAACACTTTGCCTCCGAATGGATTCTCATCTTCAACCGCTTATGAAAAAAAATCATGAAGTTCGACAGATTAAAAAAAAAATCCCAGTAAAACAACAAAAATCACACATCATTGATTTCTATTTACACAAATGTCCATTCGGAAGCAGAAGAGAAAAAAAAAATTTGCACGAGTCATGCACGCCACGTCTGTCCCATTTGCACTAGGCGTCTCGTCGCGATCTGCTTAAATTTCCATTCGTGATTTAAAATACTCTCAAAACTCATTAGTTCATAGGGTCCACTCAGTTCTATAATTCTCTCATTTTATTCACACTGACTTACTAAGCTCTTCAACATTCTCATCGCCCTCCTTTTCCAGATAAACTAACGTCAGTTCTTCCATATAGGGCAGTTCAACGCGATATAAAATTTCTTTACTTCCTGCATTATACAATAATAAATAACAATGAGAGAAAAAAAAATATATAAAAAAACACTGAATTATTCTGGGAGTAACATGAGAAGAAATTTACGGGAAAAGTTTCAATTCATTGAAAATGTTAATTTTTCAATTGAAATTGAATTCAAACTCTCATGATTGAAAATTGATAAATTATTCTATTCGATTATAAAAAATCGTGTGAGATTTTCCCGTAAATACCTCCCCCGGCTTTTCCCGGAAAAAATCATTTTCTCCGTGACATAATGGATAATTGAACGTTGAGTGAGTGAGTGAGTGCTTTGGATGATAATGAAGATAATGAAAATAGAATGAATGGCGTTTAAACAATTAGAGAAACAATCTCATATTTTTCTAAATGTTCGGGTGAATAAACTCTGCGGGGAAATGAATGCAACAAGACAATTATTACCTTCAGTGTTTGTGTCGTCCTGGGTGTAGCACAGCATGAATGCTAGAACAGTAATTTCCCAGTTAAGTAATGAGTAATAAACGGTACTTCACGGTGAGCTAAATGTTTAATACGATTATTTCTAAATCTAGCACTTGATTATTATCGCATTCGACGAAATGATCTCCCTAGGGATGCAATGACGATTTGTGGAATTAATAAATTCATTAACTCAAATTGTAATAAATTTTTCAATTATTCCAAAACGAAAACGTTTTAATTGCGCTCATATCTCATCAGGAATTGGTTTTAGAAAAAAGTGTGTAGGAAGTTTTTTGTGGGAAATTCGATTTTCCACGAAAAGTTTCTAGTAAATTTTTTTCGCAAACACAACTGTTGGTGAGATAATGACGATATTATGGGGACATTCAAATGAAAATCATTTGGTTCACCTGAATTAATGATAAATTAATGATTAAATAGTTTATACATATGTACAAAAATTGTAGTAACTTCAATATACGAGGGAGATGGAGAAGGTATTGATTATGCGTATGAGCAGAAGCTGGACTGGTAATTGTGATTATTACGGATGGAAAACTAATTGTTCTTAAGGTAAAATACTTACGAGTAGGATCGTTTTCATTCTCGGGTGTGGTGGGCGACCCTACACAAGCAGGCAAAAACAAAAACACATTTTCACGTATCACAGGTAAAAAAAAAAATAATTTGAAGCACATTCGGGATGGGAGGACGTTAATTATGATAATTATGAAATTAGCAAAGTGGTATACAACGACAGTTCATAATTTTCCAAATTATCTCAATAAATTTTGATTCTACGAGAAAATACCACTGGCCCTTTTTTATGGTTCACAAAATTCTCTTCAGAAAAAGTCTTATGAAAATTTTTTCTAAAACCACTCCTTCGCCCGCTACATCTCAATCCCCGAAACAATCGATTTACCACTTCACTACTGAAATGAACGCATGAATTAAAAATTTTTTTACAAAAATAAATGAAATAATGAGATGATTAATGAGTAATGGCCAGGTCCCAACAGACTGAATTCTCCGTGGCAAGGGCAATCCTGGGGTCATTAATCCCTGGATTAATGAGAAGGAATTTTTCGAAAATCGACAAATTCAATTTTCTTTTCTCCTTCAAATTCGGATTTAACCAGGGGGTGACGATAAAACGTTGCAGATACATCGTGTAACAGTAAACAATTATACATGGATTAACCGAGCGTGCAAGTACGTGCACAATTGTTGGGATTATTTAAATAATAGAGTACTCACGTTCTTGGTCAGAGCCATCCTCAGATTTGTCGTCTTTGCTTTTCATGAATGGGAATTTTCTGCTGAACGAGAAATTCTTCTTCTTCCTGTCGAGTGTTGATTGCTGTGAAACAATAATCACCATAATAATTTCCAGACGATAGGATATCCAATAAAAATATAAATTCCCTGTTAAATTTTAACTTTGAAAAATGATACGAGATAATGAAAATATTTGACAATACCTTATCCAATATAACTGGCATGTGTCCCTGAAACTTGACAGAGCGATCCCTAGCCCTTTGCTTTCTCTCCCATCTCCTGCGGGAGGGGATGATCCCCAATCCCTCTTCATCCCCCTGTGGGGTGACTCTTCTTGCCTGCCACCACTCGTCATCACTGGCATTCGTCACATGGAGAATTTCACCATAACGAAAAGCTAGTCCACGACTTGGCAGACCGTCGTCCTTGTTCGGATCGTAATCAAATAGAGCCCTGAGAAATCGATATTTTTATTCGATATGATTATTCAATGACAAAACGATTGGCATCGAGAGCCGAATAAAATTAATAGATGACAGAATAAATTTGGCATGTCTCTTTTTTTTTTCTCAGCACTCACCTAACGTAAAGAGATTTTTTTTGTGAGGTCCTCATGAGGGTGCCTGTTGTCATATTCTGCTGGGATATTTGTTGTTTGAGATCATGGATCTTTGCTTCGAATCTGTTGTAGTCCTCCGGTTTGTATTGAACAACTATTGTGACCGTTTGTCCGGTTCCCTAGGAAACAGAAAATAATTTCGTTGCTGATAATTACGTTCAATCATTCAAGTGTACTTCAATTATTTTTTTAAATTGATCACCTTGAGTGCGGCCGCAGCCTCCTCATGGGTCGCAGTCCTGAGATTAATTCCATTGACGCTGAGTATCTGATCGCCCCTTCTCAGTTCACCACTGAGATCAGCTGGTCCACCGGCTAGGATGAACGAGATAAAAATACCCTCGCCATCCTCACCCCCAACTATATTAAATCCAAGACCCGATGTTCCCTTATTCAATAATACCGTACGCACTTCTCTGTAATCAAAGAAATTGATAATACTAATTAATTCGTCATCCTTATAAATTCCTGATGATTTTCATTTTTGAGAACATGTTAAGATGACTTTGACCCATGACCCTCACATTTGACCCTCATTGAAATAAATTCTGTGGGTCAACCTCCCCGGGGATTAAGTCAATAGAGACTCAAAATAACTCGAAAATTAATCCAAGAAGTGGGAAATTAATCCGCGCTGACCCTCCAATTAAACCCATTTTTTTACCCTCAAAAAATAAGTGACAAATGACTTTACTCTAGCTTCTCCAAAGTAAATGGAAAAAAAATTTGAGAGTGAATTGCATTAGCGTGGAGTTGCATTAGTACGTTAATTAGTGCCTTCATTGGGGATTCAGAGAAGGAACGAGAGGAATGGCGGAGTGTGGTGCTCTTGACTTAGTTTTCGTATAATGCGAGAGGATTTAGTATGTGGCAATGACGTCGGGGGTCAGCCAGACGTTTTCGACCACTTGACAAAAGCATTCAGCACTATTTCCCTCCAGTGGCACTCCCATTAACAAAAGGACACCTCTGGACCATTAGACCCACCAGTTTGACCTACCAGTTTGACCTACCAGTTTGACCCACCAGTTTGATCCACACCAATATATTTAGAAATGATTTGAAAAAAAACCGAGAAAAGGATTTCATTCGCTTTTTCACTGGGAAATATATTGGAGTATTTGACTTGCTGAGAATTATCTTCTCCCGTGAATTATTCGATGAGGGGTATTTGTGGATCGTAATGATAGTGTTGTATCACTAGTTACGTCAGTGGAACGGCGTGCATAGGTGTTATCGACGTTTGAAACTACAGATGAGAGTGTGGTACATAGCTGTGACCTGATAACGTTCTATTACCCTCTCTTTTTTTTTTTTCAGTGTGCGTAATGTGGATGCACGTCGCGAGATGATAAGCCGCGAATACACGAGCTTTCAACACAAATATTTGTGCTTTATCACCCTCATTAGACTGATAAACTTTACTGATGGCACTGTGATGAGGGTAGGATAATTATAAAAAAATTTATCATCAATTTGTTCATGGTTTTAGTGACATGGGGTTGGATGTACGTGATGGAGGATTTATTTGTGGGTCAAATAGATATCGAGTTGTCAAGTTGAGTCAAGTAGAAGAATCGGTCTGAGAACATGAGTCATGGTGGTAGCCGCCTAATACCAAGCATGAGTCAGGCCCAAACAGTAATATTCGTCATGAATCTGCACATGAGGGTCAATTGTGAATATTAAAATTCTTCGTCGCACCTGATTCTCACAAATCACCGAAATAACTTAATCAGTCCCACAACTTCACCACCGCGACGATCCCGATTAATGAGTGTCATCCCCTGATACGCAATTCACCCTTGAATACCTCCCCCATGTATTTTTAAATCCACCATCCCCCTTCCCCCCTCTGGACACCCCTACGAAACCCACCATCTGCGCGCTAAACCTGCGTGCAAAAAATTCCCGTGCGACGTTGCTCTCACCCACAGCTGTTTTCACCACCACCTGTAACCTCACCCACATCATCAAGTACCACCTATCCACCCAACCACCCCTTGCCCACCCCCCCACGTCATCCTCCGAATAAAACGTCTAAAAATAAAAGGACAACCTTAGCGCTCAATTAATTAGTACCGGAGGGTGTGGCACAGCACTAAAAAAATCATTAGCCAGAGGTACGTCGAGGTCACCAAGAAAATTATTTGACCCACAAAGTACCTCGACTCGACCACTCACATAATAATTGACCCACTCCCAGTGAATCCTCACTAATCACTGAAGTACAAAAACAATTTTTCATCGCGCAAAATACTGTCCTCCAATCGGTCGTTTATCAAATTGCAATTAAATTATTCAGTCCTATGCTATTTGTTATTCAACAATTGCTCTCACCTCGCGGATAGTTTCTTAATTATCTTTCGGGGCTTTTGGTTTATTTTTTCTTTTCTGTAGATTTAAAGGAGGAATTTGAGAAGAGTTGATGAGGGAAACGGGGCCCTCAGGCTTGGGGGCGTCGCGACGGATTAAAGGCCGACGGCGGCAAATACAGCGTCATCGCGTCGCCATGCGCGCAGGGCTCGCCTACTTCGGTAGGGGAATCTAACTGCTGGAGTTACTATCAGAAAGATCGATAGGGAATGTTGAAACTCGATCCACCCTGAAAGACGCAATTTTTGGAAATATTTGGGGGGTGGGCGGGAGAGATCATACAATGATAGTAATTGTTTCGGAAAAATTCGGGGAGGGGAGAAGGCGTGGGAACTTTCCCCTCAGATTACCCAGATGTCCTAAAAAATATGTGGGTCAAATCACTGGGTCAAATGAGGGGTAGACTCTCGGTAGTCCGCTAGATCAAATCTATC
>NW_011887792.1:87463-90398 GCF_000806365.1 Fopius arisanus | reverse complement strand
CACCGGGATATGTCTATTCGAAATCGATTGGTGGAAAGTCACCTCTCGGTACTCCAATCCACTACTGATGGATAGAATATGCTTGAGTATCTGATGCACAAAGGGCAGTCTTCAGACTCGCCGACGTTGACTGTCGTGTCATAACGTCATGAAACGGCTTACACCGAGCCCTTTTATAACTCGAGCCAACTTCCTCTTGAGGCCTCCGATACCCACCGGAAGTAAAGGGTCTTGAGGTATTCTTGGATTTACGGACGATAAAATCGAGAGGCGGATGGAATCTCCGAGAGTCTGAGAATAATCTCAGCTATTGGGTTAAAGTTCGGTTGAAAAAAAATCATCGTGAAAGAATTTCATGATTGATTGAACTACTTGTTAATATTCGGTTATTCAATTGCGGTTAGTCTCACGATTCAATAGTTATGAATAATGTCCTCACATTTTCCTTAACTAATAAAAATCATTTGAGTGTAATAAGTATTGATGTGGAATTTTTATGAGTCGCCAGTGTGATGTGACCTGGGTCAGGCATGAGAATTTCCGTCTCCGGTTCTCGTCCCCGATATCCACTCACTCCTTTCCTCTCATTCAATGGAGACCAGGCCCCAGGGGATAAAATCCAAAGGGCCGGAACCCTTCAATCTCCACCATTACCCTACCCAGAGATTCTATCGATTCCGGTTATGACTCAAATCTCAATTGTGGAGAATGCACATGCAACAGGGAAAATGAATGACTCAATGTTTACGACACGCCCTGCACTTCTGAGAATTGAATAAACGTCAATGATTTGCTTGGGATACGGAAGTCATCACTGTAAGGATACACTGGGAGTCAAATGGAGCTGAAAATTTTTGTTTGTTCTACCCGGATAAAAAAAAATTGTAATCGGAATTTTTTTTCAAATTTTCAAAAAATTTTTGGAAAATTTTTCAGAAAATTTTTTTTTGTATGAAAAAAAAATTGGGAAACAATTTTATTTTTCGGAAAGGTTTTGAAAATTTTTTTTTATAATTTAGATGCCGTTTTTTTTTTTTTGAGAATATTGAAAAATCAAAAAAGGGAGAAAACAACAGTATAATTTAAAAAAAATATACTCGCAAAAATTTCTAGAAAAATTTTCTGAAAAGTTTTCCAGAAATTTTTGGAAAATTAAAAAAAGTATTCCGATTACAATTTTTTTTTTACCCGTGTAGTCAATAAGTGAGATAACGATAAATTCGACATTGAAATTTTCATTAACTAATTTCTCACCTTTTCTAAAAATAAAATTATGAGTAATTAAAATGATAAATTTTATCTGCACATCAATAATTAGAATATCATGAGGAAAAATGGAAAATCGACAGCCCGTGAGAATATTCCGAGGCACGACATGAGTCCGTTAAATGTCTCATCATGAGAAGAATCAAATAACCATAAACTGTAGGATATCCTCACAATAAACTTTCCCACAAATTTTTATGAATTTTCGCAATGCCTCGTATCGTTTCTCGTGCATCGACAATTTCACGACAAAAATATTAAAAGAGGATATGCGCAAATCCCAGGGTGAATCATCATCCGAGAGGTAGATTCCCTCGTTCCCCACTCCATCTGTCGTTTAAGGATTCAGGTCAAACGTTTTACGCTAAAATGAAGGACGATAAATCGTCTTGTCACGATCGGCGTTTAGGCTCCCTCTCAATACAATTTCACTCTTGCAATTTATGCAACTTCAACTCCTCCACCCTGACCCAATGAAATTCCGTTAGATTCCGTTAGAATGAGTTTAGCACTATTTAATCAGGCGTCGATATGAAAATCCAGTAAACAATTCGCAACTATCAAAGCAATCGCCAATTTCCAAATTTTCAAAAAATTTTGAAACAAAAAAAAAATCAGGAAACAAAACAATTGGATTTTTGGGAAAATTTGTGAAAAAATTTTCAAAACCTTTGCAAAAAAATAAAAATATTTTGTTTTCCGATTTTTCCGATTTATTTAATAAAAAAAAAATTCGAAAAAATTTCCCAGAAATTTTTGGAAAATTTGGAAAAAATATTCCGATCACAATTTTTTTTTACACGGGTTGACAATTCTATATTCCTGATGATTTAAAATCGATAGAGGCAATCGTCCATCAGGCGTTAACCAGTGGGTGAATAAAATGGAAAATTTCGTTCGACTCAGGAGAATTGAAGAGAAAAATCAGCGCTCAGGCTCCCATGAGTCCTCGAGTTCCACCCCCTCCCTCCCACCCCATAAAAATAAAGAATAAAAGAGCCGAAAAGCGGCCTAGAGATAAAATAAAACAAATAGGGCGGAAAAAGACAAAATAAGAGACAACTTTACCTTCTGACGAGCTTGTCCCTGAGGAGTCTACGTCCCAAAGTGGCAAAGGGGCCGATGGGAAAAATCTGTTGTCTGTTTCGTGTCATATTTCACTCTGATCCTCGTCCCGCACTCAACTACAATTTTTCTCTCTTCAAATCCCCTTTCCCTCTTTGCGCTTATCCCGCAAGAGTCTTTTATCTCGAATTATTTATCTTGTTTTCTTTTCGGGGGTTAAAAATTGGAAGGAATTTTTCATCGACGCCCTTGACCTCTTTGAGTCAATTTTCGATTGGATATTTTTGGGCTCTCGTTGACGTAAAAATCTGTTGAAGTTGAAGTGTCAGATTTGTAATTTTATGATTTTGACTGGCAGATGTGTACGATAATTTGACATTCGGCGGAATTTTTACAGCTAAGATATTCCTCGAATTATAACAATCATGTTAATTTTTATGAATATTGACCTGACGCGATACCCGGCAGATTTTTTATGACAGCAGGTCTAGATCGGTAGTCTGTCAACCGACTGTAACGCTGAGATAGAGTTGTCACTGGATAATCTTTTCTCAAATTTGTTTTTCGACTCAAAAAATTGCCATGAATACGTGATTTTTTTTTT
>NW_011887792.1:56938-87048 GCF_000806365.1 Fopius arisanus | reverse complement strand
GAGGGAATGAAAGAGGTTAAAAATAACGAGTCTTAGGCTGTGGGCGGTCGAAAAAAAATTGAAATAATTTTTTTATTTTTGAACTGTCATAGAGAGATCGGGAGATTTCCGATTCAAAAAGAACCTGCCAACCTCTGGCAACCGCCTAGTCTCCGAGACTAATCAAATAAATTTGGGCCAATTTCGGGTAAATTTTCGGCTAAAATTTTTTTTCTCGTATTTCGGGAATTATTGGGTCGAAATAGGTCGTCATATGGATTTTTTCAGCGAAAATTTCCCTGGCTATCGAATGACATTAACTATTTTTTGGTCCATTAATTTTTTCAATCTTTCAAAAGCACAAATGGAGCAATTGTTGTCCATCAATTTTTCCATTTCCTATATTCTATCTCGCGTGACATTTATGGTATGAAAAAATCAATAGAGAGAGAATAAGTAAGGATTCCAAGTTGTAGCCGTGAAGCCCCCCAAGTGTTCCCGGGGACAATTTGCGACGTTGGAAAAACAGGAAGTGTACGGTGAAAATAATATGCACAGTACTTTCTAGCCTGTGAGGCACGTGGGCGGTAAAGCTCACCCTTCGACCCGCATACCGTCGTCGTGCGGCTCGTTTGTTATTACCAACATGCGCACAAATAAAATTTACAAATACTCGGTATATAACTCCTTATGGAGTCACTTGGCACAGCTGAAAGAGAGAAGTGGGTGGAGAATAGGCGAGAAAATATACCGTTGCGTATGGAATAGTGTGAAAGTGCAATGGGCTGAACTCAGCTGTCTGTGTCACTGGCATATGTTCAATTCAAGTAACACCATAATTCGATAAATTGCTGAGCTATTTCTTATACTCCGCATTTTTCCACTCGTACTTTCATCATCACTTTATTATTCCGCTCTATTCTATCTATCTATCTCCAAAATAATTGAATTTTCAGACCAAAACACGCCACACGTTTCCATAATCACTGATTGAAAAATTCACCAAGAAAATTTACCGGTGAAAAAATTGGCAAATTTGACCACTTCAACATCAACTCTTCCACAAAAATATCGATTCACCTTTTCGCAAAATTTCTCGAAAGCCATTAATGAGTAGATCCCCGAGTGCCCCAAAAAAAATTCAAAACCTCACACCCCGCATATTTCAACAATTTTCACGGATTGCAATAAATAAATCACGACGCAATGTACGTAAATAAATAAATAATGAAGGGAATAGTGACTGGTGGTGACTGGTTAGACCGGACAACTGGTACTAACGTACATTTGTCGTTTGGAAAAAGCTGCAGTCTTCCGAGGGGTTCTCCAACCCCTCCACTGTCTCCGGATACTCAAACCAACTCTATACCTATTTTTCCTTTTTGTATTGTATGCGTGTGACCCCTTGGGCACACAGTGCGATGCACTCAACGGATTCTCCAACCGACTCCATCTTCGGCGCCAAGTTATTTCATGAATGAATTTTTTTTATTTGGGGTTGGGTGCATCCCACGGGGGTTTCAACCGTTATGAATTTCATACGCTTTGTCCCAGATCAAGAGGGGATTGACAAAGAGAATAATTGCGAAATTCATGTCAGAAAGAGGGATGTATGAATCGATTTGCGAAGCCGCATTACGATTTCAGTTAGTGGTTCTTTTATTTTTTTATAATAATCAGTCCGAGGGCGAAGGGTGACAAGCCGGTTTGCGCATTGAATGAGTTATCGGGAGATATCTCTGGATCTATGGGAGATAACGGAAATACTGCAGAAAGCTTTTTTGTTCCTTTTCTTTAACGGTATAAAAAAGGTCTTAAGAAAATTTTTCTATCTTTTTTGTGTTCTGAAATATTCCCCCAAAACCCAACGGTTTTGAGTGAATTTCGTAGTGAAGAGGTAAAGGGTGTGTTATGGATAAATCATTCGGGAATATCTCTGAATCTATAAGAAATAGGAAAAAAAATATTGAGAGCTTTTTTGTAGCTGTGCTTTCGCTCTACAAAAAAGATTCTGAGAAAAATTTTGTTATTTATCTCAGATTCAGAGATATTCAACGAAATCCAGACGATCTCATAAATCCAGATTAATAAATGAGAGTCAAATTCTCAATTTCCACTGATTTATCATGAGTTACTACTGTATCGCCCTGAGAGAGAAAAATTTCAATTTTAAATTATTAATTTTTTAAAATTTCCCAAGCTTCCATATAAATCACAGACAATCTCATCCATAAAATTTCATTTTCTATTTTCCCACATGAGCCTCGAACTCCATAAATTAAGTTCATTGTCTTCCCGACACTTATATAGCGGTTTGACAATGGGTGAGCACCACCAGACACGGGTAGGTCGATGTTAAACATTCTCACAAAACGATTCTAGGCACTGGGGATATCGGTTGTGTCGCCACCTCGGAAAATTGCACGTGTTCGCCTTCGGCTTTGGTGAGCCCTCAACACATTGTAATGACTGCCTGCGAGAATATTGCAAAACGCCCAGACAATTCCTGAGAATTTCCCTCCAAAATCTCTCTTGACACGTCCAAAGAAGTTAATTACACTTTTATCTATATTATCGTTTAAAAAAAAAAATAGTAATGGCGAAGAAATAACCAAGGAATTCTGTCACCGGTGAAATACGTCACTGATTTTAAAAAAATACTGTCAATGGAATGGGAAAGATAATTTAACGCTTGAAAACTTTCCTAAATGCTTTTAAATGTATCGCAGTTGAGTTTCGAAGCACTAGCCAAAGTGATTTACAATTCAAATGTCGAACTGGTTGCATTGAAATTTTACGAAATTTACCTTAACCGTATGTTCTCTAGCCCGAGGGTACGCGTTCAATTCAGATGTGTGGATTTAAATGTGCGAGACAATATTTAAGTTCGATACGCATGTGAATTTTATAGTGATAAGAAATTTTGATTAGAAATTATCCGAGAACCTTAAAATTCCCTCGCGTTTTTCATAATTAAAGGGAATAAGAAATTCGGGGATTCACAAATCCAATTAAATCTTAAATTTAATTCAAGTCGTGGGGATTTCCATTAATATTGGGGACAATGGGAGTGTGGAAAGAAGTATTGCAACTGAAATAGATAAGCGGGAATGGTAATACTAGATTCTATACGCTGCCCCCTCGCCTCGACCCTATTTGCCATCTGCAGGCAGAAATCGTTTCAGTTGGTTTGGGGCCTTGAGAATTTTTTTTTGCGTTGCAAATCGATTGTGGGGGGTGGAAAAACCCTCGTGGGGGTGTATCTGACATCGTGAAGTTGGAATCTTGACGGATTGGGGGTCAAACCATAACGACAAGTCCCAAAAATTCAGTTTTGACCTTTTTGAAGGTCAAATTGTCACAGTAACTGTCAAAATATCAGTTTTGACCCTTTTGTGGGTGAAATTTTAACCTCAGTAAAAGTCTTTATAGATTAAGATTAAGATAAGATTATTTATTCAATTTTCCCTGAAATTCCCGCATGTTTCAGTCACCACCAATTTTCTCTATCAATCGAGTTTTTATTTCCCCCCTAGTTGAGAAAATTTGAGTTACGCACGCGTGCCCCCGGATTTATACACTTTATTTCGAGTGCCACCATCTGACTGAGCTACCCCGGTGGTCTCCAGATGAATAAATTTTTTAGAAAGCGAGAGACTCATGAGAACACGTGTTTATTTTCACGAGTCCGCAATACCCGGGAGTTTTTATTGAGGAAGCGAACGATTTTGAGTTTTCCGGGGATACCGGGGATGATATCAAAATAGAAAGGGGTTTGTTAGAAAGGCATGCCAATTTCCGTTTCCTTCTTCATCGATTTTTCGAAATTTATATGTTTGCGGTGACAGAATGATCCACTCGATTATCAATTAAAAATTCAACAATGAGATTTATCCCTCCGTTCTCAAGTTCAATTTTCAATTTTGCGCTATGCGTTTCCGTTTGTTCAATATTCTGCGGTCTGACCGCACGTTTATAGTAAATATTGTCGGACAAAGTGAGGGGAGACGAAACCGCAAGATCAAAATAAAATTACTCACCCCATTGAGCAGAAAAAAATCTATAAATACTATCGACAAAGATTCTCTTTTACCAATTTTGCGACAACATGGTGTCATTTTTAATATCACTAGAAATGGAGGTCCTTCCCACCCTCAGATCACCCAGTGGAAAATCGATTTCAATGATCTAATTTATTTCTTTATATTCCTCAAGCCCCGAAGATGATATTAAAATCGGTTTGAATTGATTCATAAATCGAAAAATAGGCAGAATTGACTTTGTATATATATCGCTGTGGGAACCCCATGACCGGCCATTTTGTCGACTTTCACGCGCGCCCTCTCCCCTCACATATTTTGGATCGCCATCTTGTCATCGATTTCGGGTTAAAAAAAAAACGAGCCGGCATCCCGAAAATACGAAATCCCCGGTATTTCAACACCGTCAACCTCATGTATGTTGTCAGTCACCGGGTTCACCCTGACGTTGAGAAATGCGACGCGGACCGCATGGTCTTGCGATCGGAATTAGTCGCGTGCCACTCCCCGGATACCAGAGATTCTCCTCGAATTAACCCAAAACAACAAGGCTTCGGTCATTGTTTGTGGTACGGCGTAATAGTCCAGGTACACAGTAATATCCCTTGCCCCCCCCTCACCCGCCCCTTCCGCGCTTACTCCCCTACACGACCCGCCACCTACCGGAAGTTTGGAGGGACGTGCGGATAATATTCGCGTTTTCCCCTCTATCATTTGTGATCATTGGAACAAACGACGGGATTCGGCATTTTACGACAAGTCCAAGCCTCCATTTTATGATTGCCCATGGTACATAACGAGGTTATCTCCACCAATCGGAATCTCTGTTATCGTTCATGGTGGGAATGAACTCGCGTGTTTCGTATTGTTATTTGAGAGGGTTTCATGAGGGGATGTTTGAGGGGCCTTTTCGGTGGGAAGGAGGGGTGGAGGGGTGGTCCTATTTGATCGGTCAAATTTCTGATTTCAATCTCTGGTTTTAACAACTTTTTGCAGATTCCCGAGCTAATCGAAATTTCAAGCGAGAGAATCGCGGATTAATGAGCGTAATGAGGAGAAAAATATTGTGAGTGAGTTCTGAGGGAGTCGTGAGAAAATTTTGAATCAATGGCGGAATGTTAATCGACAATTTTTTGGTTTCTATTTCATGACTAGTTTCGGGGGATCCCGAAAGTTCCTCGAAAACCATTATCAGTCTGGAATAATTTTCCGACATCATTACAAAGGTTAGCACAAGACATGGAGACTGAAATCGATACTCGTCTCGAGGCAGTATCCATTATAAGTGGGAGATACAATGCCGTTCGCATACACAAGAGCTTTTGGTTACTATCATATACCATAGTTGCGTTTACGAAAGGCCTATTTGGCGATAATAGCCTTGGCGCACGATAATGGTTTTGAATATTATGTAGCCAGACGTGGGCTGAATATTTCACCGGAGTGATGATGCATTTTCAAATAATATCAAAGAGTTTTTGATGGAATTCTAAATTTCGATCGACGCTCAGGTGAAAGGTCAAAGGACTCCACTTTTTCGACGGTTGAACGAGGGATTTTTCAAAGTGAAATTTAAGTCCATTACCGGGTTAAAAAAAAATTGTAATCGGAATTTTTTTTTTACATTTTCAAAAAATTTCTAGACAATTTTTCAGAACATTTTTTTTATGAAACATAAAAAAAATGGGAAAAGGAGAGAATTTTATTTTTGGGAAAGGTT
Source organism: Fopius arisanus (assembly GCF_000806365.1). Lineage (NCBI taxonomy): Eukaryota > Metazoa > Arthropoda > Insecta > Hymenoptera > Braconidae > Fopius > Fopius arisanus. The sequence continues at coordinate 81,309 of NW_011887792.1, read as the reverse complement.
TTGAAAATTTTTTTTATAATTTAAATGGCGTATTTTTTGAGAATATTGAAAAATCAAAAAAGTAAGAAAACAACAGTATAATTAAAAAAAAAAAATTATATTCGCAAAAATTTCTAGAAAATTATAAAAAAAATTTTCCCAACAAATTTTTGAAAAATTTTTCAAAACATTTCCCAAAAATGCAATTATTTTGTTTCTCGAATATTTTTTGTTTCAAAAAAAAAAAATGTTCTGAAAAGTTTTCCAAAAATTTTTTGAAAATTTCGAAAAAATATTCCGATTACAATTTTTTTTACCCGGGATTCTGGGTAAATTCTTTCAAATGATTTTCATTTATCGGAATCAAAAAATCCAAAATTTCGACGCGAGTTGCGAGTGAAATGATTTCCCCAGAATTTCGACTACTCAAGTTGCGCTTCATTACTGATTACGCCGAATTATTAGAAATAGAAATCTTCGATATCAATTAACGGCTAATTGAGTTCAAATAAATTAAAAATGAATACGGGATAAATTGACGTGGTATTTGAATGGTTCTCTCTCCAAAACTACGACATACGTTAACCGAATAAAAAAGGGTAATTCCGACCTGATTTTCTGTTCCGCGTGGTCTCAACCCTGAACAATACACTTCCCTTCAACAATGTCCTCGGAAAACTCTTCGTTAAAATCCCTCCGAGATCTCCACAAGGCATTTACGGTACTCCCACCGGTATTGTAATGAACGAGGTCGAGCCCATGGACTTTATCAACTCCCACGCATCTTCATGAATGAGTCCATGTACCCGAAGAGGGCGAGTATCATTTCACTGTTCCCTTTTGTTATTCCTATTCAACGGTTAGATCGTCCCAGGCAAATGAGCAGTGTCAACTCGACATCATTTTCCCTCTCAAGTCATCCACGAGGCGATTATCATTATTATTGAGGCTATTCGCTGATTTAATGAACTCCATTAATCGCGGAACGTCGGGGAGAAGCTGAGAGGTGTGAAAGGAGTTTAAGAGGTCTAAAGTACCGATGCGAGGATTTTCGGGGTGATCCCATTGCTCGGATTGTCGACATTTTATTGGGGGATAATGGAAGTGTTGATTGGGGGTAATTGCAGAATTTATTGCAGGGAGAGAGGTTTTTTTAACGCTCAATGACATCTTCTTTTCTATCTCGGACGTATCAGGGCAATTATTCGCGTTTTTCATTGTTTTTCTTTTTCAGCGGTGGGAAATTTTTGAAAATGCATCAATCGCGGGATTTTCCCAGTTACCGGATGTGAGGTAATTGTGGGAATAATATGATGAGTTTATTATGAATCAAATTCGTCGAAGTCGATGATGATAATTTAAAAATGCGAGGTATTTTTTTTTATTTTATATTCCAGGCACTCATTGCTTATCGAGTGTTTTTTACGTTTCGATTTAATTGTTTTGGCTTGGGGGAAAAATACTGAATGCTCTATTGTTCCTCGATTATTCATCATTCGCAATATTCTCGTCTCGACTCATCCTCTTTTCACTTCCGAATTCGTCCGCAACTGAAATTCACAAACTCAGTGGGAAGACGGGTCTCAGTGAAATGAGGAGAGAAAATGATAAAAATCTTGGAAGGGAGGAAACGATTTTCAGACCTCTCTGGACTTGCAAAGACCGTCGTTGAGGACGTAATTACTGGAGTTTCGAGTACTTCATCTACCTTTTTTTTTCAACGTTTCACTCCTTCCTTCCTCAATCCTTCATTTTCTTCATTCAAAGTTCCACTGACTTTTACTTCAGTTATTATTGAGATGGAATATTAATTATGGAATTGAGAACATGAATATCAACAATGACCCGTAATTTCCACGTAATTGCGGGATTTTTATTCTGCAATCGATTTTAAAAAATTTGAATATTCAAGAATAAGTTCCCGAACTCTACCCGCTATTAAAATGCTAAAAATAAAAACCCTGACCAAAAAGCGACGGGTCAAATTTGAAGGTCAAGCCGTCATCTCAAATGACGAATCTATTCTTTAAAATTAATATTTGATCTTCACGTGAGGGTCAAATTTGAAGGTCAACACCGCCCAAGCTAGACCCACGCGATAAAATACCCCTCGCCCTTCTTTGACCTTCACTCGACTTTCAACCAAATAAAAAAACAGCTCCCACAGAAAATCCCCAGTAACCAATCCCCGATTATCCCTCCATCCCCAATTTATTCATCTCTATAAACTCGTTATTCTCCGAGGTACTTTATCTGAGTGCACTAGGTTGGATGAGTACACAGGTGTTTTTAATTGGCAAGGTTCCACTTTATTACCGATGCATTCATCCAAACAATACGAGTCCTTCAGAATACCGAAACAGAGCTGATATATTTCGGTGATGGAGAGGTGTAGTTAAAAAAAAGTACGTTATCAATTTTTTGTAAATAAATTCGGGTGAAGGGTAAACAAGCAGTTGGATACAATCTGTTCGAGGCCAGAGGGTGAAATCGGAAATTTCTTGGAGTTTCGAGTGAGATGTCGAAAGGTTCTCGAAGTATCGAATGCAATATCTACCAGTCGTTAGGGGCTAGTTTTCTATTTTATCGGTTGATGAGGTAATAACGAGGGGTTGTGGCATCGTGTACTTCGATTTTTTTTTTTTAATGGATACTTAGGTTATGACCCACCCTCTTCTCTATTTATTCCCTCAACTGCTGGAGTCGATTGACGTTTACGACTGGGTGTATTCACCTCGAGAATCGATTCAAGCACTGACACTGTGTTATTACTGTTTATGGAGGAAGAGGTACCCGTGATTGAATGAGTTAGTTATTTATGACACCGAATGAATCATAAATTAAGTGATTTATCAAACCTTGGATGAATGGATTATTCATGGGCTCTCACTTGTCACTCGCGTGGAAAACAAAACACTTCGTTTTTATTTGCCACTGTTAAATGAGCTCAGGAATGATAATTACGAGATAAGAATATTGAAAAGAATTTACGACTGAGTCTCACATTTTTTGGCTCAAATTCATTACTTTTCACATTACTCTCTTACCGATTTCAATTTTTCAAAAATCAAATTTTTATTTAAATCCCGAAAAAGTCCACAATTTTTTTTTCGTTTTCTCAATTTAACACTCCCAATTCTAAATTATTATATTTATCACCAAAAAAAATGCGACACTTTTATTCACCCTCAATTTTTTAAATAAAAAACCGTGATAATTTTTATTTTCCACGGAAACATTAAAAAAAAAATGTCACTCGTTATTTTAGATTGGAAATTGTTTCGAGACAGGTAAAAACCGGCACTACAACGCGATCGACAATGTATTTAGCAAGACTGAAGCCAATGCACGTTGTAAGAATCATGAAAAGTGTGGGGGGACAGGGGAAAAGGGGGTATTTTAAGGGGGGGAAAAGAATAGTGCCTTCCCTGGTGTTGGATAGTCCATTCTGAGTCACGAGTGACACGGCGAACGCGTCATGCGATTACGAATGCGGACGGTCTTGACTCGAATACAGTAGTCCATCAAAAAAATAAATAAATAAATAAAAAAATAAAAAAACAACTCATGTTTACTCTCCTCACCGGGATAGATAACGATTTGTACCCCAATTGTTTCTTAAACCGGGTCTAGCCGGAAATTTGACAGTCTAAAATCGTCAAACGATTGCTTTCACTCCGAGAGAAAGTGAAATTTTCCGTCAATTGACACGTGTACCCGATTGATCGATTAGCGAAAATTTTCTGTTTGAATCGAAAGATTAAAACCGAAAATAAAAAATCGAGACGTGACGTGGGGGGTGGTCTCTACTCGTCCGGAAATTCGGTGACAGTTGTCACTGCTTCCGGATTAACCGGAAGTTCGCGTTACCCTCGTCGGATCGAGTATATTATGACAGGACTCAAATGGTCTGTGGATATCTACACTCTCTGCCACATTCCTTGGTGTTGTCGGATCGCATTATTGGAGTCACGTATTCTAGAAGTAGCCGACCCCACCCCACCACCCTATCAATGGTACGATTGATACGTAACACTGAGCATTCCATTGCCCATCGATTCCACGAATTCCAAGAATTTCTCGTCCTCATCCGTGAATGGAATATTTAATAGACAAAAAATTCATCTTAATCTCGTTTTGATAATTTTTTAAAACAATTCAATTTGAGTCAAATGGAACTTATTTGGATTGAGTTATAGATCAAGTTTGACTCGGAGATATGAAATTCGATATATCGATATGAATCGACTTAATTTTTTCGTTTGATTCGAATTTATTTATTGATTGGATTTTTTAATTCGGACCGATTAATCGATAATTAATCTTAATTAGTCTTGATTAAGATTAATTAAAATTAATCTAAAATAAAATATAAATTCAAGTTGGGGCATCCCTTCTTAATTTTCAGTAAAAAATCCGTTTACCGGGAAATTTTTCTCACGCGATTTGAGCGCAAAACTTCGCTATCTCTCTGCTCAAATAAATCATAATAATTTGTCTTTTCGCTCGAGGGGAATTGGATGAGTACAAACTCAGGGACGAGTTTAATTGGGAATTATGAATCTTCTTTCCTCAATTTTTTTTAACACCCGAGCAAGTGCAAAAGTTTTATGATCCGTTGAACGTCGATCCATCTCGTTAGATTCGAGGGAAGTAATGGCAAACTCTCACCCAGGGGTTGAGTCGAGGGGATGAAATCCTAAGGGTTGATGGTAATGAGCGTGAATTCGAATAACTCGACACTAGAGCCCCAAAATCTACTGCAAGATGTCTTATTAATCGGGTTACACTCAACTATTCCGTAACTACAAATATTTGGAGATAATTAGAGAGTCACTTAGCGGGTTGTTCCTCCAAAAGTGATAATTACGGTTCCCTTGGTAAATAAGTCCCAAAAAAAGTCCCCAAAACGATCAGACGACCGAATTCACTGAATAATTATTGTCCAAAATAATTTTAAACCCTCGGCAAACGATGAAAAAGCAATATGATAAGTTTCAAGAAAATTAAAAACGGCAGATGATAAAAAAAATATTCAACCCAGCGAACATCAAAGGACAAAACGCGCGGGTGCATTTGAAAAAATTGGGGAGCTAAAAAAATGATATTGAATCGAATTCATCGAATATCAAAATGAAAAATGGGCATACAGAAGTTGCCAAATAAAATTTTCCTAACCGAAGAGTGGAATTAAAACGCGAAGTGTGGAAATCCCCAAAGCTATATTGTTTCCACCCATTGGCGTTGATCAATAAATCGTATAAATCTGACAATCCCTTAATCCCTCTCGACAACCATTTTCAACACTTTTCAAAGTTAAAAACAATTGTTTTGATGGATTAAAAATTACCCCATTGAGAGGATCAGCTGTCAAGACCGAGTCCTTTCAGCACTGAATTCTACAAAGTTGAAGGATTTTCAGTAATGAGGCCGTAGTATACACTGAATAAACCCCTCGGTCCTGTCTATTCATCGAATAAACTTTATGTTTGGCTCTCAAAGTCTCGTGTGGATCATCCACAATTTAAATTTCAACATCAAAGACTGAATGGTGCGTGATAATTACCGCCATTACCCCCTAGTCAAGAAAATTCGATAAGAATTTCAAACGGTTTAATCAAAATGAAGAATAATCTCAATTCAATTATTTTTTCATCTATATCTCATTTTTCATAACGTTTAATTGTAATTATCATTTTTGTTGGAAATTAATTTATTGGAGGTCGAATGAGAGAACAAAGGAAAGAGGACAATGTCATTATCATTCCGATCTGCAGTTGCCTCTCCCCTCCCCCTTCCCTCTTGCCCCATCCCCCTTATCAGTCAATTGCAAACTCCTCAGTGTCATTACATACGTAACTCATGTAACTCCTCGCTACTTAAATTGATAATTCACCAATGACTGCCTCAAGGTTTCCCGCGAACGAACGGAAGAATAAATTCAGCGTTCAAGTAAAAAAAAAAAATAGAATTCCCGATTCAATTTTCCAAATCGTCTGAATTATCGTGAAAATCTGAGATTTCCACGATTTCCGCGAAATAGGCTAGTTGTTAATAAAAGTGACTGGAGTTGAAAAATCCGGGGAAAATTATTCAATTAGAGGCGCCACGATTTTGTTTTAATTACAGCGTTTGCAGTTTTTATTATAGCGCGCTTTTTCATATATATATATTTTTTTTTTTCACTAGTGAGCCGGATCTCGGTGGGTATGGAGTGGTGTCATCGCCAGAGGAAATGTGCCCAGTGGAAAAAAAAAAATTAAATTTTCCATGCCGTGTAAGGGAGTGAATGCTGGGACAATGTGGCCGGATGAGAGAATCCCGCGGATTATAGGGGCAATGTCCACGACTTTTTCCCCATTTCTCCATTTTTTTAACCCCAAGTCCGTATGAGGGACATACTTTTATTGTCTCTCGGCCCGTAAAAACCACGGGAATTCTTCCATGGCCATGAAAAATTTCATTTTTATTTCCACCGAGAGTAACGAAGGAAAATCTTCGCTAGATTTTTCACGGACCGAGTTTGTTAATCCAGTAGAGCCGTGACATTAATTTATTGTTTTAAGAAAGAAGAATAGAGATTATTCCCAAGATTTTTCATTTTACCACGAAATTAATATTTGCAATCCTTTGATGCCCCGACGGATTAAACGCCATTATTAAACTCTATTAGGCCCTGAAAATTAACCTTGAATGGATAATATATAATTCTGCCTCGAATGGTTGACCCATGTGACGCGTCGAAGTGCTTGACCTTCGAATTTGACCCGCGCGTCACCCTCCAATTCCCCATTTGACCTCCGCCTGACCTTCACAGGGATTAACGAAACTTCAGGAGTGATCCCCTCGGGATTTCATTTATAGAGTTAATTCTAATATAACCGAGTGGATGAATTCACAAATCGGAGTGGTAGAGCCACAAATTTGCTCGCGAGTGGTTGACCACTTCGTGATGTAACAAACGGTGGGGGATTCTTGGCACAACCGCTCGCTTTTCGAATGCAGGCCAGGGTCACACACAGTTTCGCATGGATATTCGAAATGCAAGAGCGTTTTGGGCAATTGGTCTAGTTCAATCGTTTCTCGATAAACCACTGATTCACCTAATTCACGGGAATCCCAGAATGCAGTCGATAATGACGGAATTTTTAAATTTATCGAGGGGAAGTGTCACGAAAAAAGTAAGACGAAAACTGAACGACCGACTAATCTCAAAAAATTTCAATGAACGCCCGTGTGAAAAATTTTACGGAAAAATGAGAATTTTTTTTTTCGACGATCAGCACTACCTCAGCAAAATTATCTTTCGAGGCAATTTTCTCAAGCCAACCCATCAAACAACAAAAGCCATTTGAAATTCTCCTCCAACTTTATTTCATTACCCCCTCGTTCTTAGACATAATTCTTCCGAAAAATGGGGAAAAACTGGCGTAAGAATAATTTCTCCACGTGCGTAGATTCTCCGGTGGAGAATTATGGGGGCCACTCACCCGTAATACCCTGGTGGATAAAAAGTCGGGGTAAAAAGAGTTTAATTTCTCCTTCTCCTAAATTAGTCCCTTCCATCTCGTCTAGTCTACAGCAGTAAATATGCCTGTTGTAATTTAGTTGAGCGACTACCCGTTGCTCGACTTAACAAGCTAATTACGAGGATAATTATTCGATCTCTCGGTGACGGAGGAAATAGTAATCGCGGAAAATAGTCATTTTCCGTCCATCGCCGATTTTTTATTTATCTCAGTGTTAAATTGAATTTCCGACTCAATTACTATGGGATTTTATTAATTTTTTTAGAATGAATATATTGAAAATATGAAGAATCATGAGGAATTTGTTGATTTTTCCATCTGAAGAAAAAACCACGGGCAGTCAGTAACTTAATTCCGGCCCATTTGGTCTAACTCTGGGATGATATACGAATCTGCTTTTCACCCATTTACGTGGGTGAAATACGTACTGAGAATTTACGATTGTCCTAATGGCAGGCAGGGCTTGTCCCCATCCCATGGCCATTAATTATCCCAGGACAGGAATTAGAAAGCCATAACTCGAGTGATCGATATGGATTTACGACGCGTCGTAGTAAATAATCAAGAAGCTATCAAAACTGTTAAAAATTTCTAGAAATTCAAATGAAAAATTCCTCTAAATTTTCCACAACCAAAATAATGAGAGAATTTCTAATAGAATTTATAAATAGTTCTACTTGAAATTACAAGTGTAATTTTCAAACGGTCTAATTTCTCAAAGGAGTCATTAATTCCCAGAGAAAAAGAAATAGCCATTTCTGTCTGATTATTCATGAAATTATAAATCTTCAATGGTTTGGGATCCGAGTGCAATAGTAACACGATAAAAATTTTTAATATTTCGATCGAATCCGGAATAAAATTCTCTCTAATTCGGAAGAAAGTACCTCAGTCTTAATCCCAGTCTCGCTCTCTTCCCTTCCTCGTCCCGAATTCAACGGAAATTCAACAAAAGTGGCGGTGGAAAGTGCGAGTTTAAATAACGCTTAAACCGAAACTTTTGTGTTGGCCCGGGTGGTGCCTGAAATATTTCCAGCCCGAGGCGATATTTAAACGTGGATTTTCCACAAGTCTCGAGCACCAAGTGCAGTTAAAAGTATAATTAGCCCGTTTAGCGCACGATACCCCTCTCATTATTTATCCCCTCATATTATGGTCTTGGGTAGTTGATAACCCCAGGAAGACGATGACGATATCGATGAAATAAAGTCGTGAAATCCTGAGAGGGACATGTGAATAGCGAATGCCAACGAGATATCGTGTCCAGGACAATTCCCAGAGACAAGTCCTTAATCCATCGGTAATTAACGTACGATTTACCCCACCCCTGTGACACTAGACTCTAACTGCTTAATTAACCGGTTTTCCAATACTCCGGGTGTGAGGAATTTTCCGGTTGAATTAGTTGGCAATTTATTTAACGTATGATTGAGTAAATATGACTCACCGGGAGATGTCCTCCTGCGATACAGCCCGGGGTGTTTGGCTGCCATGAAGTGCCAAGGATGAGGCATGTCGAGACTCCTGAGAATATGCCAGCGAGTTCTCCAGAGCTGATACTGAGCCATTCTGTTTGCCTGTCACACGTAGAATAAGTTTGAATTAAAAAAATGTGAATGAAGAAAATTTGGAATTAAATAAAAAATAGATGAATGTGATGAAAAATAAGAATTTATCGGGATGTTTATTTTTTGAGGGGAATTTCTCGAAGAATCTATTGAATGGAGCGGAAAAATAATGGGGGGAAGATAAAATGCTTACGCGGTTGCGGTGACAGAGAATGGTCCGAGGCTGGAGGTGGTGGTGGCAGAATCCCTTCCGGTTTGGCAACAAGAAGTACTACTCGGTCCTGGGTCGCCTTCAGAGTGGCCACTGCCTCCTCGTGCGTCACGTTCTCCAGGTTTTTCTCACCCTGAAGCATTTTTCAAATGGAATGGTTTTGATGATTTATCGTGTTGGGGGTTGTTTGGGGTTTTATAGGGGTTTTTTATCAGGTTTCAATCTGCCAAAAGGGGAAAATCGTGGCCTCGAGGTTCTCCAGCTATTTTGTGAAGATTTTAATATTTTCGTAATGAGCAATTGCCAGGGAAAAATTACGGAGGAATTTCACTGAGAATTTCAAGAGTGACGAGAAATTCTCCTGATACGAGAGCTCTCGAGGTATTTTCCCATTTTCGCAAGAAATTTCTCCTCCCTTTCCTTCACAATTTAATATATCACAGGTGTCACTGTTGGCGCCAACCGGAAGAAGTTGATAATTTTTTTTCCCCCCCGTCTGAAACTCCTGGTCTTAACGACCCGACAATAATGACCCCTCGGAATTTCGGAGACCAACTTTTCGCGCCTCAGTCGCTGGTAAGAAGGACCATTATATCGATCCTCAGCTGTGGCCGCTTTTGCTTCTTATTCTTTGATAAATAATCCTCTCTGCTAATTAGTTTTGTAAACTTTCATAAGTTCTCCCACCTCTACTTCATCAGCCTGAGGAGATTATCTCTATATCGCGAGATACAAAACTCTCAGTGACATCAGTGGATAGACTGGAAAATTTTAGGTCGAATAGAAAAAAAAATTGTTCACTTTGCCCCAGTAGTTCTCGAGATAAGCCCTAAAAACAGTTTCATCCCGTCGTGCGTAAAACGTAACTTTGCACACGAGGTACTTGCTAATTTCTCAGAATCAAAAATCACGTGTCGGACGCATATCAATATATATTTTTTACTCTACCGGTAAAAAATTTGCAATCCTGAAAAACTGGGCGGTACACGGCCGTGGGAAAAATGGAACTTTACGCACTGGCGACAGGGGACACAAATAACCGCGATATCTCAGAAACTACTCGGCCGAATTTAATGTTTTTTTTTTTAATTCCGGTTGAAATTTTCTTGCCTTTCCAATGGGATCACTCGGAGCGTCGGATTCCGACGATATTTTTGGGATGGAAAAGAAATTCGTCGACGGCTTGGGGCGATAGAGTAAAATTTTTTTCTCGATTGATCAGCTCATATAATCTCGTGCGAAAAGGGTGTGATGAAATACGATAGTATATTTGTCTCACCAGTGTGTTCTTGACGGCCACCAATTTGTCGCCAACAACGAGACGTCCGTCAACCTGAGCAGCTCCACCCTCCATGATCTTCGTGACGTATATCCCATTATCACCGGGTATGTGCTGATTGCCAATTCCACCAGCGATACTGAATCCAAGGCCCTTGTTACCCTTGATCAATTCTATCTCGACTAGGTGAGAGGCAGTATTTCTCCGTCTTCGAACGTACTGAAAATATTGACGAAATTTTCCAAATGAAAAACCAACATTTCCCTGAAATATCTCTCCTACAAATTTCCCCTAAAAATATCTCATCACCCCGGTGAATTTATTTTACGTAAAAAAAATTGGCTTTATCGTTCTGCATCTTCACTTCAGCTGCCATGAAAGTAAATTCCAAATCCCGAAACGAGATGATAAAATAGTTTTCCCGCCCTTCAATAAAATATAGATTGGATTTCCTTCGAAAAAAAAAAACAGTGGAGAAAGAAAGTGCCGGGTTAATTCGCAAGAATCGAGGCAATCGATTCATAACCACGTCAGCTGTTCCTTTCAGACGTTGAGATATTACTCTACTCTTTTATTTTCGGTGCAAGAGGAGAAGTAAAAATTGAATTGAATTGACGAATAGAAAAAGAAAACTTTTCAATATTTTGCGCTTCGCGTCATTTTTCCAATGACAACATTAACAAATAATAACCCATTCACATTTATCCCTTTAATTATTCCTTTAAGAATGTTTCTTTCAAAATGATGAGAATTAAAAAATTTGGAAATATACAATATTATAAATAATATTATAAATGAATTGTTATAAAATTATTAAAATTTGAGATTAATGCATGTTGGGTTGAATTATTTGATAGGGGATGTTTTCGATACTTCTAGGAATTAATCGATCAAATGACGACTCACCAATTTAACGGTATTGCCAGCTTTCTTGAGTGCGTCGACGGCCGTCGCGTGGGGTACGTCGACGACCGTAACGTCATTCACCTGCAGTATCGTGTCATTGACGCGCAAACGTCCATCCGCAGAGGCAGCACCACCCGGTATGAGTTTTGTAATATAAATTGCTGTGTCATTGCCAATGTGGGGATTGTCAGTTCCACCAGCGATACTGAAGCCAAGACCTGCACCACCGCGTTCCAAAACAATTTCCTCGTACTCGAAGTCATCGTCCCCATTCGCCTGCAAATCATTGAAAATAAAATCATCAAAATATTGACCAAACATACCAAAGATAAATTTATCGTCAAAACTCTAGGGTCTGCATTCGGATGTACCTAGAGTCCAGGTGCTAGAACGAATACCCACCCCTTCGATAATTGAAATTATTAATTAATAAATAAAGAAATTATTCGGGCGTCTGGTGTAATTTATTTATGAAAAATTGTAAATATGTCCTGGACTACCCCTCATTAAATGAGATGTTATGTCGAGGATGTTGACTTCACCATCCCCAACAGCATAAATTTATTAATCTCGTATTCCGGCTTATGATAGGGTCAGACCGGTTGAAATTTACAGCCTCGTAAATGTGTAATTAAATTGAGACTCTTCGGAAGGGTATGAGAATGCTACACCCTCTGTGATTAATAGTCCAGAGTGGAGTTGCATTAAAATCTGAATATTATAACGCACCCTGAAGAAATAGCGAGATATTGATAACTGAAATTTCTCCACGAATAAATTGAAAAACATAAAAATCCCATTGTTTCCGTTTATTTCCCTCGAGAAATTTCACATCAATAATCAAATTGTTTATTAAATCAAACATTATAATTAAAAAAAAAATTGTCAGGACATTTTGGGAGAATTGTATTTAAAAAAAATGAATGAAAAATGACGGACGTATTTCAACGGAATAAAATGATATTTCCTTTTTCAATCCTCTGGTCCATCCCCATGATGACCATAAATGAGGTTAAACCCGGGTTCAATGGCACCGGAAATTCCCCAGGATATCCACCACACGCGACACTAAATTCCAGCCTCCAATGAGCAATTAATCATGAAATAATATGATTTCGAGGGGGCGGAGGGAGTGGTCGGTTAGAAAGTAACAAAGTGAGGAGGGGGAGAAATTATTACCATTCCGGTAGAGTGGAGCGTTCGCAAAGTGGCAATCATCGTCAATGTAGCAAACGTCACCGCATATTTCTCTTCCTCTCAACTTGCACTTCACTTCACCCCTTCTGAACTTTTGCCACTATCACGCAAACAGCTTTACGACTTGATTGATACGAGTGACAGTTGATATCCCATCCGGCATGCAATCATTATCTAACTCGGTGAATCACTGTCAAGGTAGTGATTAAAAAAATATTCCACTCACCCCTTCGTTCAAATAAAATTTTCATAGATGAAAAATGAACTGAATCATTATCAATAAATTAACCGCCATCAATTTGAATTAGAGATGATGAGAGAGGAATTACTTTAATGAGTGATTAACTGACAATTTCTTTTTTTTTTTTACCGAATAATTGAGAGAATTTTTGGGACAGGTTGATTATGCAATTGAATGACTGTTTTAATTGTCGAATGAACTTCCGATAATCTCGAGTTTCTCGTGGTCGAGTGTGTGACTGACTATTTTCAACTGCTCGTGAAAATACACGACGAGTTTTCCCTCGAACTGTTGAATCTAAAACTAAACGCTTGTCACATCGACGCGCTTCAGCCGAAATAACTCGAGTCTTTTATTCGGGTGATACGTCTCGTGTTAGTGAGGAAATTTTTGGCTTCAATTATTTTACATGATCGCGAATGCCATAAATCGTTCTCACCGGTGAATAAAACGACCCACTTTGGCTCAGCTATTGCCGAGATGTTGAAAAATTATTTTATCGTTGCGTGGGTAAAACGTGACTTTACCCACGTGATATAAAAATTACGATTTCTGTATGAAATCCTGTGTGAACAGTTGACTTTTCAGCGTTAAACCTCAAATTTTTATTTTCTGCACGGTGTGTGGAAAAGTTCAACTTTGCGCACTGGTGATGCGATATGAAAATGCGTGATAACTCGGAAACCACTGGGCCAAAATGGGTCGTCTTTTTTTATTTCTCACTGAAATTTCCCTGGCTTTCCAATGACATCATTGAGAATCCATGATCTCTAGTGGTTTTTCGACAATTCGTCATTTTAAAAGGAATATTTTTGGGTTGAGAGACTAGATTTGTGGAGAGAAGTTCTGCGACGATTTTCTCCAAACAGAATTAACATCAGAAGTGAAAAGCAGAATAAACAAATAAAATGAGGTGAGAATTCTTATGCCGGAGTTGACTGCGTCCAACCAAACATACAAATACCAGAGCTATGTACCCAAGAAAATTCGCAAGTTTAACGTGTGTATAGGCTTCAAACTTCACCCAGAAACGGAGGTGAGTCACCCCGTAAACGTCTCCACAAACTAAATATAATTCCATGCCGAATAAATCCCAGTACTTCTGATTTATAAAACCGCACATCTGAGTAACACGACACCAGTTAAATCACGCAACAGGAGATAATGAGTTTGCGATGATTAGTGGTAGCGAGAAAATTAGCAGATGATATTTCAGAATGAATTCTGCGTAATTCGAATAATACCGGGTCTACAATTTTCCGGTGAAATTCAAGATGAAAATTTTCATTCATGGAAATGTTTCAATGAAATTTGAAATATCAGGTGGAAATCTCGAATAGTTGGACATTTATTCTGACAATGTAAAAATAGCTGGTAGATTATAACATTTTCAAGGTACAGACTATTGTCTCTGTGCAATTCCTAAATACCGTGCAGAGTAATACAAGATCCCCGACACGCTCCGAATGTCATTTCCGGTTACGTAGGCACGCGACAAGTGCAACGAAATACCATCTGCCTACATGTGGATTTATGTAGCATCCTCCAGAGATCATAAATAATACCAGGTAACATTAACCTACGACACTGGATCCAAGGCTATATACCGCCTTTTTTCAGGCACCCGTTCTAGTATTCGAATAGAAAAATAAGTGATGACCGTAAAATTGCGTAATTGCGCGATTAAAAAAAAATGTAATCGGAATATTTTTTTCCAAATTCTCAAAACATTTCCGGAAATCTTTTCGGAAAATTTTTCTCTTGAAATAACAAAACAATTGTATTTTTGGGAAATGTTTTGAAAAATTTTTCAAAAATTTATTTCGGAAAATTTTTTTTATAATTTTCTAGAAATTTTTGGGAATATAATTTTTTCTTTTAATTATACTGTTGTTTTCTTATTTTTTTTATTTTTCAATATTCTCAGAAAACGCCATCTAAATTATTAAAAAAAATTCCTATTCAAATTTTCGAAAAATTTTTCAAAACCTTTTCCAAAAATAAAATTGTTTTGTCCTCCGATTTTTTTTGTTTCATAAAAAAAATTTTCTGAAAAGTTTTCCAGAAATTTTTTGAAATTTAGGTTTTCAATGAATCAAAATCCCTAGAAGAGGAAAATTTCCAAAAAAAATCACCTACTCGTTTAATTAATTCAATTTCTCGAATCTCAATGAATGCACGAAAGCTGAGTACTTGCCGAAACTTCATTTTCACTTTTGAAGTGCATTAGGAAAATTGGAGAATCTCCAACTTTACAAACGCGTCGTCTACCCGAATCTCGGCAAATTCTCACCCTCCGATAAAAAGAAATTAGCGGAGTATCTCCCCCGAAAGTAGGACATTTTTACAGCACAATTTTTTTTCAAATGATATCTTAATCATTCAAATTGTCCCCCGGTTGAAGAATGAGAGGTCACGAAGAAAAGGTTTAATACCCTAATGGCCCTAGACTTGATGTTTTTCGAATTTTCCCAAGAACAATTGTTTTCCCAGACTTTCATTCCGTTTCCGGTTCTAAACACGAAACAGTGAAAACATTTCGCACTTACTCGCTCGTTTCGAACATTAATATTATCAAGATAAATTAAATTCCACGAATTTTCTTTCAATTTTCATGAATGCAATGAGTAATTCACGGATTTGCGGATTTTTTCTTCATTCTCAATATTTTTCTGGCGATAATAAAACCTCCAAACATATACAAAAAAAAATACCCGACGAGAGATTTTGATTTTGCGAAGAAGTTGAGATGAATTTGCAATTGAAAATCCCAAAAATCCTTTACATAAACCTCTAAAAATCTCTTCAACAATCAACTTGTCCAAATAAATGACATCACGTACACCCGATCACTCGATCAGGTGTGATTCGAACAATTGCATCACCCATTTCAAGCGAAATCGTTTATCCCAGGGGTCATCGAGAAGGTAAAACGTAGGTGTAGACGAAGTGGAAGTAGAAAAAAAAAATAAAAATAAATAGCCAAGTGGAAATCAGTGGAGAATGGAAACAGGATTAATCCCGACTAGCTCAGAGTCTACTCGTAAATTTATTCCAATCCTGTATTCCCAGTTTGTGTGGACTACACATTTATCCCCTTGTATTTTACTTTTTCTTATAGTTTTTCTCCCCCTGGAGGAAGAGGGAAGATCAGAGTCACCAAGTGGAGACATACAACTCTACCGTTATCCTGGTCACGTTTCGCCATTTTTTTTTTATTTCAAAGTTTTAGTTTTACTCTTTTCGGGTTTGTTTTTTTTTTACCGAGTTAAAACGTTCACTCCCAAGTGCTACTTTTTCCAAAAATTCACCCAGAATAATCCGAAAGTTAAAAAATCATGGAAATTCCAATTTCATTACGATTTCAATCAATTTAGGACAGAATCATTAATGAAAATTCATGCTTTAATGGTAATTGGCTACAAATATTTCAAGGCCAGTGAGAACTTTATCCTCTCGTCAAAACCGAAGACTAATTGACCTTTTAATCATTGATGAACCTAAAATTCCGTAAACAGTTGTTAATTCCGATGAATATTTGATAATTAAAAAGGGGAATGTTGTTTTCCACAGGAAATTGGTTGATTACGCCGGTGAGTTGATGATAAAATCGTTTTATTGACGTGGGTTCGGCACGAGATTTTTAATTTAGGTTTGATAGAGGCTCGAAGGATATTTGCATGTGAATAAAACATGAAAGAGTGAATGAGTGAAAGTTGAAGGGAAATTGTGAGAGAGAATGGAAATTTAGTGTTGAACAAAACTTTGATTAATTTAAATTGGCCCCAAAGTTTCCACCACCACTTTTCCCACATAAATAAAGATCAGGTAACCACCAGCATCTTTTCTAGCCAGAGGCACAGATTAAGAAGGATAATTTATTCATAGACTAATTAAGCGGGAGAATTATTTTGGTTGGATTCTTCCTCGACGAGAATTTTTAAAAAGCCTTTCTGTTTTTAACACTCAACTCGTCATTCTATCAACCCACAATCAACAGTCCCTTTTTCACTTGTGAATGAAAAATATCACCAAGATCTGTCGCATAATTTCTGAGGATTAATCGAAATACTCGAAACAAGTGCCCAGAATTGACAAATCATTTCCTAGGGAATAGTAAAATTCAGTGGAAAATGTATTTCCAAATAAAGCCACGGTGGAGACAAGAAAATCTAGTTTCCATTCCGCCCCCAAATCCATTTGGCTGCCGACAAAGCTTCCCTCATGTTCCATTCATTCCGGTCTTATCCTCTTAGTCAATTACAACCATAAAAGATTCAGTTTGAACTACGACTATCGACCAACTTCTGGTTAAAAAGAGTGAATGTTTTTCCGCCTTTTTCCTCTCAACAAATTGAAGACAGCATATCGAGATATAGTACCGAGATATACTTATCCTAAAACAAAACTCAATCCGGAAAAGCCCTTTTAAATTATCTACCACGAGATACTCAATATTGAAATTCGTTAACAATTTTCATGGAAATGGAATGTTTTTTTTTTGCAATGTATGGCATCGCAGAGGAATCACTAGATCGTGCCTCGAGGCAAAAAGTATTTTCAAAAATTCCAATTGAGTTTCAATCATCGGTTCAAAAGGAAATCTGTCGAAGATAGTACACTGTGAAAATATCTCGAGGAATGAGTGAAAAGTTAAAATCATGAAGGGCCGAACAAACAACCCCGCGTTTGTAAACACCGATATCAGTTTTTCCCCTGCGGTTAGCCGTTTTACATGGAAATTGCCCAGCAGTAGTCTACCACCGAAAATTGAAAAACTTGACTGCAATCCCTCGTTAAAAAAAAATCCCCACAAACAAATAAAATCATCCGAAACTTGTTTAACTAAATATCCGCGTGAAATCCATCACAGTTGTGAAACTTCTCGAATTAATTCAAACTTCTGACATTTTCCCCTCGGAAAATTCACTGTTAAACATCTATTTTATTTACGATTGAAATTAGAACGACTGAATGATTGACTGAAAATATCGAGTCAATTTTTCCTGCCATGAACCCATGATTATAATAATTATTTTCAGTACTTAAAAAAAATTGAACTATTAATCGACATTCAATCTCAAATTTCTCTGTGATTATTCTTTTTTTCCACTCCAAATAACTGAAACTCGATTAAATAAATTGGCGAAAAAATTCTAACAGATTTATCGTATTTCAAAAAAAATTTTTCTCTCGATACGAGATAAAAAAAAACCAGTGGATAAACTAATCCGAGCAATTTGTGGGGGCGAGAGAACGGAAGGAAGAACGGGTGAGGGTTTGTCAACCGAAATGATATATATGGAGGGCCGGTGCGTCCTGTCGGGTCTATTATGCCACCAGGGAGGGAATTCAACTCATGGAATGACAGGAAGAGATGTATTCCACTGTTTGTTACTACTGCCGAGATTGACCTAGACAAATTCTCCGTTTTTTCCACCCAAACGAAATTATTAGAAAATTGAGCAATTTTTAATTATCAATTTCTACCAATAATCAGTAATTTTCCCCGAGGCCCGATTTTCCTAGAATCAACTAAAACCGACTGCGAAGAAAAATGATTTCTACCAAAAAAATTAACTAGCCACAAGAAAATATATTTGGCGAATAAAATTGTTTGATTTATTGTGGAATTTTTTATTTTTTCTCTCTTTCTTTTATTTTATTTCTTCCGAATGGAAGCACTGGATTAATCAAATCCTAACTTTCTGATTGAATCTCGACTTGCGATGATTCAAGTCGAGACAACAGTCCAATTGTTCCCATTAAGTTATTTATCGCAATCAAAAAGAATCAACTGATAAATAAAGGAATGCTTATTGATGGTTCATCGTGAGTTTTGACGATTGAAAAATAGCTCAACAATTTTCATTCTCTCGCGTTTAACCCCGGAGTTGATTTTCTTTCAAGTGGAATCTTGTATTTCTCAACAAGTTCCATTTCTGCTGAGTTTAACGAACAGATTTCAGTCCCAGAGGAGTTGAAAATGAAACGTAAGTCACAGGGGGGACATTTCGGAGTGGCTGGCAATCGAATTAGTGACGCTATGAATCTACGTTGAAAGTTAAAGATGGGGATGAAGGGTGAGATGTATAAAAGCACGATGAAAATTGTAGGGGATGAGTTTATAAAGTTTTGCGTGAAACACTCGTCTTCGTGCACAAGCCGGTGCTTTTGAAGAGTTTCTCTTGGATACGAGACAAGAGAATCAGCGGAAATGGTTAAAGATAAAAAAATGTATATGCAGATGGCAAAGGGGATGAGGACAAAGGGTGAGTTTCGGCTTATTTTATTCCAACGCTTTTCATTTGAACTTCGGACGGAGCGTTTAAATCGTGTTTTTGGTGGATCTCGGGGAAGGGGAAAGCCTTTATTGAGGGGTGAATGGAAATTTCTACTTTTAAACGAGAATGTACCTCAATTAATTATTCCATTGATCTTTCGGATTTTATAAGGTGCTGATTATTACTAGTTGATTAATAAATAAATAGATGAATTATTATTATTTTTTTTTTCGTGTTTTCAATCGATTGAAAATTCCAATTTTTCCTCGCCGAAATCGATTTTAAAAAATTGTTATTCAAAATGTTTTTCATTAAAAAATCATCAATTAAGAATGAAAATAAATCTCTTTTTACTTTCAAGTTCAATTCAAACTGGCGTAAAAATTCAAATGAATTTGCGAGTGAAATTTCAATGAATTTTCAATAGTGTAATTAGAAAAAATTTTTATTCCGGTTGTAATTCTCGTTATGAAGATTCCAATATTCACCCCTCAATTGCTGAAATGTCAGTGTGATGCATCGGGATGAAGGTCTCAGAGGGCGATTGGTAAACTTTCCTTGATTAATTTCTCCCGGCGAAAATTGGAGAGGCGCAGAAGAGCGATAGTGACATCAGAGATGAAATGAGGGAACGGGTAATAACGAGTGAGGATGGAATATGCGTTAGAAATTGTCGAGTGGAATTTCAGGATGGGGTTAACGATGTGGTTGCAACAGTTGATACCACCGGCAAGAAGATAATTCCCGCCTATGCGTGATTGATTGAATTCTCAATTAATACAATTTAATCCCCGGATTAATTGATTCCGCATTTTACTAATAATTGTCTCCCCACGGTGAAGAAAAAATTCAATATTCCATTTCTCTATCGAAATTTGTTGAGGGAATTCCAAAAAAATTATTTTTAAACTGGAGATGCCGAGATTTTTCGGTTTTATGCACGATATTCTGGAGCGAATGCTAATCGGGCGATTAATCATTTCGATCAGCTAGATTCCCGGGTAAAAAAAAATTGTTATATTTTTTTTTATTTTTCAGAAAATTTCTGGAAAACTGTTCAGAATTTTTTTTTTATAAAACAAAAAAAAATCGGAAAACAAAATTTTATTTTTGGGAAAGGTTTTGAAAAAGTTTTCAAAAATTTGAATAGGAAAATTTTTTTATAGTTTAGATAGCGTTTTTTGTAAGAATATTGAATAATCAAAAAAGTAAGAAAACAACAGTATAATTAAATGAAAAAATTATATTCACAAAAATTCCTAGAAAATTATAAAAAAAATTTTCCGAAACAAATTTTCGAAACATTTTTCAAAAATGCAATTATTTCGTTTGCCGAGATTTTTTTGTTTCAAAATAAAAATTTTCTGAAAAGTTTTCCAGAAATTTTTTGAAAATTTGGAAAAAATATTCCGATTACAATTTTTTTTTACCCGGGTTGCGTCTAATTGAGAAACTCTAGATTAATTTTTACTCACATGTCGAGGATCTGCTGCGAGTAGCGGTGTATGTGCCTGTAACAACGATTTTTCCGGAATATTAGACAAACAGTCACGAGTCTAGACTCTTCTAATCAGGAAATCTGTTGTTTCATGCGGGAATTCTAACACATACATCGACAAATAACATTCCTTGCGGCTAAAACTAATTCGAAATACCAACGGAAGAAACAAAACGAAAAAAAAAACCGAAAAATTCTTGGCACCTGCAGCTTTTTACAAAAAAACTCGTCAAATTTTCGTTTTTCCCAGAGAATTTTCCTCAATTGTCACACATGAATAATTTTCAAACGGATTCCACCCCCCCCCCCATTCTCTCGAGGTTTTGTCCGCATGTCCCTTCATTAATTAAAATAGCTCATTTCTTCGTGGAATCCACGAATTCATCCGCTGAAGAAATAAAACAGGGACGAAGGGGTGAAATGAAAAAATCTCGGATGGGTTCAATTAAATTTTCCAGTGAAGTGATTTAACCAGGGGTTGTTAAATCCATCCCCCCTCTGTATCCGTCATACCCCATGCATTTTCCTCGTTTTTGTCAATTCGCTAGTCCCCTGTCACATACCCCTGAGCCACTAATTGAAGCACTCGTTATGAGAAGATATCCGCGACGTACAGAAATTTTTAATTAAGGGATCATTTGTTTTTTACGATCACACCCTCCGAATTTTGCGCATTATTTACACACTCGTGTGTGCGATTAATTAATAGATTACAATTCCATTACACGGGTAACGACAGGCAATCAGGATTTTTCGTGATTAACGTTTTTTAATTGAACATTCATTAATTATTCGCCAATTCCATGAATTTCACCGATTCACGAAGAATGACTTTTCAGTTAGGTTTTTCGAAAAAAAAAATAAATAATAATAATTCAATCGTCCCCCGTGCAATTTTTTCGTGAATCCTCGTACCGTATAAAAATGCCATTACGCTGATATAATTAGCATGATAATTTTTCAGAAGGCTGTACGTCCACACGAAACTAATTAAATCTCTCTCTCTGAAAATTTTGATGTACAGGGGAGTGAGAATTTTGGTAACACAAGGGGATGAAATGGGTGAGACACTGTGGTCCCCCCCAAGTCGACCCGTAGGCGAGTCTTTGGTGAAACGAGCCAGGAAGACAAGATAAAGGGAGGTTATGAGACTCGTTATCGTCGTAAAGTGCAAGAGGGACTGAGTGCCTTCTTCCCAGAATGAATTGCCCTCACTTTACGGCAGTCACTCGACGTGAATCGGTGTCTCACTGAATTATTGCACTGCAATCAACATCACTGACACTTCACTATTTTTCAACCCCCGAAATCCCTCAAATCGACTTTTACACACTCCTCAATGACTTTTTCAAAACTAGAATATATCACGATCTTTGAGGGTTTAAATAATACCTCACCCCTTCGACTAATAATAATATGATTTTTTGAAAATCTTAATTAATCATTTATACGCGATATTTTAATTTTTTTCTATTATATAGAAACGAGATTTAATTTTATGAAAAGATTTTCCAATATTTTGATAAATAAATAATGAATCAGGCGATATTTCTCTATTTTTCATTTTATGTACTGTAATGTATATAAGGCAGAAATGGTAAAATAAAGCGGCTATTTCCGAGGGAAATGGAATTTTTTAAGAGACTCATGGATTCCACTCGAGGACGCGGCCTCCTAGGATATTCTTAATAGATTTTTTTTTATATTCTCCTCACCTGCGCCTGAAAGATCGGTTCTCCTTTCATGCTTACGATCAAGGGGTTTACAAAGTGCTTAAATCCGTAATGTTCGTTGAGATGCATAGGAGACTAACTCGGTATTCGCCGAGGGAGAAATATACACGGGAAAATGTCAACGTATGTGTCATATAAGAGGTAACGGGGTATATTTCCGTATAAACCCGGCATTTACGAGGTACCATAAGGGCCCCAGGTGATATGCCGAGTAATGTCGTTTACGTGAATAAATAAAATTCACGGATTTCTCAGTGCCTAGGGCTTCAACACCCATAAAAATATTCAATCGATCGATGTGAGGCAGGAAAATCTCTCGCAATTCATTTCCCTGTTCCCGAAAAAAAAGGAGAAAATATGAGCAGCTGTCGGCTTCAATGAATACCTAGACAAATTTCCGATGAAAAATTCCGTATGACGATCCCTGAATTTTAATTAGATGCCGAGATAATTGCAAATAAAAAAATCTATTCGAAATTTCCCGCCTCACGCGCTCGCGCGCTCGCGCACCGCCAGTTCTTGAGCGCGCGAAAATTCAAATTTTGAAATACGCATTTTTGTTTTTTCAGATGGGGAGTTGGTGGGGGTATTGTGAATTGTCGCTTTGGGGGAAAAAATGAACCTGATAAGATAATTGTGGTGACAGGTGCACAAGTCCGGTTAATACGAACACTTTACCGGGGCGTCTGGCAATCACTCGAATTCGGTTGAATTTGCACATTTATGGAATATCGATTTCCCGGGGTGCACTCAACCACTCCATATATTCATATATTCCGAGAAATGTCGACTTCCCTGAGAATTTCTCTTCATCCCTGAGCGCTTCGTAGAAGCCGTAAAATCACTCTGACGAAATTGTGAGACACCTCCGGCCCACAATTTCCTCCCAATTTTCCTCAGGTTTTCATGAAATATCGACATTTCCCCGAAAACAGGAAGTGGAAAAATGTAAAATTTTTTCGAGTTACTATTTAAAATTAAATTGAAGTCAAAGTTAGACATCAGCCTAAATTTTTGAATTTCAAAAACTGAAATTTTCTCATTTCTCCAAAACAAATCACCCCCATCCCTCTCACAACCACCCTTGATGTGGATAAAAATAATTTGAACTTTAACTCATTTTTCTTCTCTCGGAAAAAGTGTGTTGAGCTTTAGTTTTTTTATCAACACCGTCACCTGATATCATCACAGCAATATCAGATATGTATTATACCTCTCGCGGTTTTTCTCCCGCCCAGATTCAACCTCCTTTGTGTACATAAATAAATAATGTGTACGTAGTTGCGGTTTTTTGGCAAAAGAGTGGAGGGATGAGGTGGTGTTGTGGAGCGATAAAGTGAAAAGGGAGACACGGAAACACTAGCAAAACCGCATCGTCTGGCTGCATGCACGTATTATGCCCTCATTTTTAATGCATCATTAAATAAATAATCCATTGAAATAAAAAAATTAAGAGAAATTATTTTTTCGTTATCTCTTACAACCTGTGAATATCACTTTTGTGTTTATTTTCGGTCTCCCTGTTATCTAGACACATTGATAACAGTCGTACGCTCGGCCTCGATTTCCGACCCCCTTGAAGCCATTGATAAAATTTTACGCGACTGATAAGACTTTTTATGGTTTTAAAACTGCAATTTCGATGTTGAAAATCTTCAAGTAATACCTTCGCGGCGGAATCAGTCAAAAATTCATGATTTTTCTGAATTGGAAAATTGACGGAAAAAAATCGAGAATTAACTGAAGAGCCATTAAAATTTTAGCAATGAAAACCTCAGTTCATTCGCCAATAAAGATTCAATATTTTAATTAGAAAAAAATTTTCTGAAAATAATTTTAAAAAACGCTACCAGTGACGTATCCCCAGACATCAATCCCTTCATGTCATTACTCCTGAGAGACTGTAGATAAATATGAATCCAGTTCATTCAAAATTTGTCAGTGAC
>NW_011887792.1:41628-56893 GCF_000806365.1 Fopius arisanus | reverse complement strand
TTCCGCCCATCGAAAATCTGTCAGTTGCAAATCCATACAAATGAATCGTGGAGTTATATACGGCAACGTCCACTCTGGTTTTCCCATTTTCGGTAAATTGAACCTCTCTTGAGAAATAGAGTAGAGCCCATTCTGAAGTGGGATAGGAACGGCGGTTCAGCCACTGGATAGGAGGAAAATACACGGGAAAGGGGATGGAAAAGCGTTTTGGGGGGCTGAGAGGTCGGCAGTAGTGCCGAACTGACAGTCCGACAAATGGACGCCCGTTTGTATTTGCGAGCGTATTTCACTCCACGGACAGTGACCAGACGCGCCCCGGATTCTCTTCTCATTCCCATTTCACCCTCGATTCACCCCTTTAACCCCCCTTCACCCACTCGCACACCTTTTCGCGCTACCGTTGGGTCAAATCATCCGAGACTCCTCCCATTTGTCTCGTTAATGAGGAAAAACAATTCTGACATTGAGATGACTGAATAGACATGTGGGTAAAAGCTCAGATTGATAACCCAGTGGTCGTGGGGTCGAGTCCGATCACTGGAAATTTTTTCACTTGACCCTCGATATGAAATAACTTGAACTGACCCGTGATATTGAAATCGATGGGTCAAATTGTGTGGGTGAACATTCTTGAGTCAAAACAAAATAAATCTTTATCTGTCTTTCTATCGATAAATCGATGATTTGTATTGAAATAATGACCCTGAACTTGTCCCGCGATTAATTCCCTCTAGGCGACGTATCACTCGTATTTCTGGACTAGTGTGCAACTTCCCCTGAATATGTTTACGACAAACGATAATGGTTACGAGGTCGTCACGGCTGGTTAGTGCAACCAGAAGTAGCACAATTGTAGTAGTGTACGCAATGTTGTTGTAGACACATGCTACAAATGTGTTATCGGTTTTACTCACTTGATATTACGAAATCATAATATAACCCAGTCACTCATTCGCGTCAATTTGTGTCAGTCGGATTAACGATTGTGTGAGAGAATGTACGCGAATGTGATACACACGCGCACGAAGAGAAAAAAAAAACATCAATCTGAATGAAATGATGAATCACTTTTTATGGAGGGGTCAGTTGACTTGCGGACATGATTTTTCCGCTGTACTGCAACGTCTACTCACGATAATTGACTGATCCAAAACTTTTAATTTATTTCAAATGCAGAAATGACATTCTGACTCATCGCCATATGTGGACATTAAAAAATCACGATTAGCAAGGATGAATTATCCAGAACATAAAATACACGAGCCGAACGTAATTTATACAAGAGTAGACGTAACGTCCCGTGACCTTCAAGCACACGTTGCAGTACAGAACGTAAAAACATGAATAAACAAAAAAAAAGGAAAACCGATTCCACCAGTGACACGGAGAGAAAACATTACGATTGCGGGTAACGTGTACAGAATCGGATTGGCATTCAATTCTGTGCACTGAGATGATCAAAGAGTACACGCCACAACGTCGGATTGCAAATGCCCTTTTCAAAGGGGTTGAAGGGTGACAGTGGTAAATGCAAGTACTCGACTGAAAGTCGATTTCATCTCCAGATTCGTCTCCCCGGGTTCAGGTGTACCAAAGAAACTATTTCACGTGTTATCGAACCTTCAGTGATAGGGATATCACTCACTATCCCGATTTTGACACTTGATGTTAAAGTAAATTCAGAATTCATGGATTCACAGATTTTGCGAGGTCTAGGTTTGAAAGGATTAATTTTCCGCAATTTTTCACCCTTTCCAGAATCACGCAATTATTATTATTACTATGGTTATTGGAATTTTTTTTCTGAGCATTTGCAAAGATCAGGAAATTTCCCATCCAAAATGATTTAGCCTGTATCTTACGGTTTTTTTGGCGGAAATTTCCCTGGCTATCCAACCGGTTAATAGCCGCCCCCCTTCAACCTCTTCTCGAAAAATTTCCCTTTGAGATTTTCTCTCAATGATTTTCAAATTTTCAAATAAAAGATGTGATCTAGTTGTCACTCAAAAATCATTGGACCACTTAAATTTTGAGTTCATCGGTTCATTGGCCGATTTATGATATAAGTCAACGGCGAATATATTCTCCCACCACCAAATAGATATTTTCTTCGAAATCCGATGACTCACCGTATCCAGATTAAACAGGCTTGATACTTTCTTCAGGAACCCGTCCTGTGACTTCTTCTTCCTCCTCGTCGCCATCTCCACCTCCACCGTCAATTCAACGCGAAGAATAATCCTCTAATTTATCAAAACCTTGCACTTCACCACTCACTCAATTGATATTCACACACATTTTCCAACTTCCTTAATACAGTGACACATAAATCGGTGCATAAAACAACTTCACGATAAAAAATAACAGCTGAGAGAAAAAAAAAAATCCACAGAAGTTTGTTACGTCGAGGATTAAAATTCAGTCTAGTCTGAAAGTTTCCAAATGCTCAACACTTGAGAATATTCGAGTGTCGAAACTCTTGAGTAAAAATAAAATGAATGGAACCAGTCGTTTTGACTGATTATACCGGGACCCTTGTGCAGTGGAATGAGGAGCGTTAGAAAATTCGCCTGAAAATAAAAGTTTCAGGTGGAAAAACAATTTCATGGATTTGTCTGAGAAATTTGGGATTGCGAACACTAATTTTAAACCTATTTCTCACTGAATGCCGGAAAATCGGTACAAAGAGATAAAACAGATTGAATTATTTCGTGATTTTCAGGGAATATCTCTGAATCTGAGAGCAACACGTGAAAATCGTAAGGACCTTTTATGCAGCACTCATTTCACTCTACAAAAAAGGTCCTATAAAAATTTCACTAACTCTCTTGGATTCGGAGATATCTCAGTGAAGCATCGTCGAGAGCTGAATTGACTCAAGTCGTTTTACCTCCTTGCTACTAAAATTCTTTTTCCGTACTTCAGAAGCAGATGCACCAAAATGACTTCATATCCAGTGGATGGAGTCGAAAATTTTTCTAGCTTTTCAACGGAAAATAGATTATTCCTCAATGGGAAATAATCCCCGAGATATTGGCAATTGTTTAAGACATTTCAAAGAACAATTGTCTCAATTTTTCAATTATCTCAGTCCACTGCAATGAGAAATTGCATTATCACTTATTTTTGCGGGTGTCACTCTCACGGTAGAGCGTGTACGAATGAAAACGAAGAGGAAGCATTTAAAAAGTGAGAAGCACTTGGAAAAAAAACAGATGTAGAGGGGAGAATCAGTGAGCGTGACTGAGGGGTCAGAGTAATTCCCAGTTTTTTTTTTTATTTAGGGAAATATTTTTTAACCTGCGATGGTTATCGCGACGAGACACGCAAGTTGACAAGTTTCCGTGAGAAATTGTTCACACAGTTGAAAAGCAATAATTATTGAAAGCAATCAATTCGAGGGAAATTATTGAAAAATTATGCAGGAATGCTGACTGAGAAAACGGAACTGAATATTCTAAATTTTTGTTCAGAGATTTTATCCCATTCAACTGACGATAAAAAAGTCGAAAAATCAATAAGAAATGTTTGAATTTAATTAAATTATTAAATTTCAATTCCTCCGGCAGTTTTCAGTGTACAAAAACAAATTCCCACTCAAGACTGAAATAAAACAAACCGCTTCAACCGCGAATAACTCAGCTCCCCACGATGCGATTTTGAAAATTAAAATTTCATTCAAAACCCCTCAAAAGCGCCGAAAATTTCGATAAACAATTACAAAAATCCACTCAGCCACTGCGAAACAATCGCTCAAACTCCGAGATTCTCCCACCCTAACCTCAAAATCCCACTCCAAAAATTTCTCCCCCATCCACTGATTCCTGATGCTAACGTTCACAACTCCCGGGTAAAAAAAAAATTGAATAAAAACAAAAATAGAAAAAAGACTCACCGGTGCCCTTGAACAATCGATCCAACAATCGATTGTTCACCCCTGCTCCCTGACCTTGACAATTATCCCCCGATATCGATACACAACGTATAAATAACCAGGAATGAGTGAAAAGAAAAATGCAGGAGTGAAATATAAACCGTTGGTCAACTGACAAAATCACTGGCAACCACCTCCAGGCATTCTGAACACAGCCTGTTGCACTTGAGGCTAAATCGACTTCTCCCACCACAAAAATTCCCCCATTTTCACAAAACACTTGTTCACTTGTGATCCGATTGGTTTGTAGGGGGTTGTAGAGGGGTGGTTTTATAGTTTTAAGGATTTTGGGGGGGTAATTTAGTCCTGGGAGGAGACGAGGCTTGCGGCGTCTCACGTAAACAGGTTGTACAGACCTCTTTGGGTTTTATCCCCACCTCTGGTACGACTCACTTGTCGCACAGCGACGCCAGAGCTACATTCACGGGCGCGGGAAATTATCGTATTCAACTAAATTCACGAGATTCAAATTATGACATATCCGAAAAATTATCGTATGCGGATAATTCACTAAATATTTTTTCCACTAACGAGATTTTTTATTTACCCAAATGATATTTTTTTTATTTAATTAATTTACAAAGTTTGAATTATCGTATGATATTCGAATACTATCTTATATTATCGCATAAATTATCGCATAGTGTTATATATTGGGGGTGAATTAAAATAAAAATTTGATATTGGAATATATTGAAAGATATAATACCACACAATATTTTCTGTTGGAAAATTCTGAAAATCCCGATAAGTACGGAATTTCGGGGAGCCTTCACTTGGTGTACATGTAAATATTTTGAATCGAGACGGTATCCTTCTCATTGTTTCTGTTTTCCTGTTAACACCGCCGATATTTCTAGCTATCACTCTCTTTTTTCAAGTGAATGACTGCATTTTTTTCACCAATTCCATTCACGTCTCGCTGATTTTATTGAAAACCCCCCGATGTCATGTCAGGAATATTTATAAAACGCCAGGTGAAGTTCCAAGACAGTTATTCGCGATGAAAAAGGGGATTATCCGTGGGAATTGATGTAGATTATTAATGATGAATGGGACTAAGTGGAAATCGGTTTTATCGATGGGCCATTGTCATCGGACATCGAAGTGAGGTGTGAAAAAAAATTCAATCTTTATTTTAAAAAATACTGACTTCAATTTGAATTCGTGATTTTATCGAATATTTCTTTTCGCGTTGCGAAGCCAAAGGGAAATCTCTCCCAGAAATCCCCAGAAAATCTCCCCAACACATGCTAGAGGGGTCAGAGAGCATTCAAATTTTCACATGTCCAACTTGCGCTCGACGTAGCACAAATGCAATTGTATATACACTGAGACATTGTATATACAGAGATACATAACGGATGTGGAGCGCAATGGAGAGCGCCAAGGAAAAGTTTTGCAGAGAGGGTTGTGCCTGTTCACGAAACGACCAGAGAACATGCATATTTTCCCCCCATTTCCCTCGCTTTTCTTCATTTTTTTTTCTTTTCATTTAAATTGCACAAAAAAAGAGTCTTGGTGGGTGTTTAGGCTGTGAGCTATGACCCGGAAACTTAAACGAGGCTTCAGTACTTGAAAGAGCGAGGAGACATTTTGTACCTGAGATGAAATGACTCTCATCATTTTTTTTTTTCAACATTTTTTTTTGCGAATCGAAAGGAACGAGAGAGGAATATTAATCACCCCAGAGAGGAGTGAATCCACGCAGGTGAGTAAATAATTTCTATTTTTTTCAGTTATTTGTTTATTCACGTTCTGTTTGTTAATTGACATTTTTGCGATTTTTAATGGTTTTTTTAGCGCTTGATTTAGCTGCATATTTTGAATGTCGATCTTTTGTATATCTAGTGCGACATCTACCGAGGATCTTCGATTGTCATCGACAATCAGTAAAACAGACGATCGATATATCGATCTACACTTGAAAAATATTGTTACTTGACAACAGATTAATATTAATAATTACGCATTAGATAAATAAAAGTAAAGATTCATTTGTTTTTAATTAGGACATGATTAATGCTTTTATTTATATTTCATTATTATAAAAGGCTTAAATTTTTTTGAGTAAAAAAATAAAACAGAGTGAATGCAAAACAAGTATGCAATTGAAGTAATTGAATTCCACTGGCATTCCTCTTTATCCATGCAATATACTTTGACAAATGTAGCAAGTGCGTTTAAATCAGGATTGCACAAAACAAATGGGGTCGACTGGTTGTTTAGCTGCTATTGGAGGAATAAAACACTTGTCAATGGTTTATTGATGATTGTAATGGGAGATTACGTGGGGAACAAAAGGGCGTATGATGGATGACGCTGAAGTGTTGCGGTTAATGGCGGTTTGATGATGTTCCGGTGTCCTCATATTCCATAAAGTCCTGAGTCATCCAAAAAATAAGAGAGACAATAAATAAAAATCATAAATTCAGGGAAGCATTCAGCTCCAACAGAAAATTCATTAAAAATATCGAATGTTAATAAATTTTACACAATTTTTTCTGATTTAATTGACCCAATTCCAAAGATATATTTTCCCAAACATAATTTTTTTTTAGACAATTTTTTTTTTTACAAATGTGTTAGTCACTGGTTAAAATTATTTGGAATTTCAGACATAGAGTTCATTGGAATTTTCGATTAGGAGTTTGAATAAAATTTCTCATTTATCTGGAAAATTTCGGAAAATTATTGCTTGGAGCAACGATAACGATGAGAAATGCTGGGAATTTTATTTTTCCAATCAAATTAGTGGCGGATATTTCAATGATTTTAGATGTGAAATGACAAAATTCATCCAAGCAAGAGATCCAGTAATAGAGGAAATGGAAAGTTAAGAAATGAACTCGAGAGACTCATTTACGTAATGCACTGGTCTGAAAAGAGTTTCCACTCTCTTCATTAACCAAAATCTCAATATTGGGTGACGAAAGTAATGAAAAACGACTTCTCCCTCAGTAATTGAAGTTGACAGTAAATAAAGAAAATTATTTTCCCGGCTTCACGCTGAATTTTCCGAAAATAATTCCGCATTTCGTCGCGGATAACGAGAGCTAGTCGTCTGGTAAGAATTATCTGAAAATATATCCGCATTCTTTTCGCTGAATAACCCGAAGGGATTTGGAGCAACTGCTTTCAACCCTCGATACAAAGGGAGAGTCCGAGACTCATGTCCTATGGGTTAAAAAAATAATGGAGAAGAATCCAGTGAAGATGGAGCAGCTGAAAACTACGGGTGAATGGTTGAATAAGGGCGGAATCTATTGGCTTTATCCATTCTCTATAATACGAGACAAGAGTCCCTTTTGTTGAAACTTGTTAAGGACTCTGCAAAGTGCCAATGGAGACGCCTTTCCTCTCCAAACACGAGACAGTTCAATGCCCTTTGATATTCGATCCTCAAATCAACAATTTTCTTATTAAAATATTAGAAGCCCATTCCGAGTTTGAAATTCAAGTTTCTCTCATTTCATCGTCTTCCTAATTAAAATTAAACAACAAAATTTCATTCGCAATTTTTAATTCTCTTTTAATTCTACGATTAATAAAAAATTTAAATCATTTGATATTATCGATTGGGGGAGTTTTCCATTTTTTATCCACGATTTAATGAGGAAAAGATGCGTTTCCCTGTTGTTTTTATTTTCGCGGAAAATTCAGTGTCCATTTTCCCTCGATAATACTTTAGAGATTGAATAATATTTCTCTTTTTGTTGGTTTTTTTTTTTTTTTTTGGAGTTGATTTCATTCCCGCGTGTCGAAGCGACCGCCTCAGAGAAATCTGAACGAGATAAGGTAAGATCGATGCTTTTTCAGGGACAACTACATTTATCACTGGAGTCAGTTAAGCGATACCAAAGAAAACTGTGGTGCTGGAGAATAGACGGAAAAATAAGAACAACTCACCTGAATTATTTGTGAATAATCGACTTTACGGTTTATTTATGGTGTCGGCCATTTTTCAGGGAGATAACATACTCTTATCATTAATATTTCACTCGTGGAATTTATTTGTTAGTTCGTTCAAGAGGCAAGACAACAGAAAATTCCCTCGAGAAAATAGTGCACGGAGAAAATTTTTGTCTCAGATTGAATCGATAAAAAATATTTATTGATAAAGTATTTTTTATGTTAATCTCATTGTCTCAAGGAAATATCCAAACAAATAAGATAATCATGCGACAGATCAATTCATGCAACAGTACACCGAATAAAATTCATGAAAATTCATGAAAATTCATGGAAATTCATGGAAATTCATGAAATTACTCTCATGCTCACCTGATCGCCGTCGTGTCCCTGCCAGCTGTCATGGCTCTGAAAGCACAATAAATTCCGATCGTCAGTATCAATAACCAATCTATTTCAATAAAAAACAATACCACTCATTCGACATAAACGAGAGAAAAAAATCACCACAGGTTGAAATTTGGATTGAAACTTTCCGGGAAAATTGAGTCATGGGAATTGATTTTTCCTCGCTATTTTTCATGCCTCGGCAAATCGCTGTTCCCCGTACAGCCCACGATGTGTACATTTATGTTTGTATTTTTTTTTTCATTCCGAGGGGCCATAAACCCTGAATAGTATCGGAAAATTGTTTTTTCACGTCACAAAGGACGAAATTTCGATATTTGGGAGAAAAATCGTGCAAACGAATTCGAAGAATTACGCGGATAAATTTACCAGCCAAATTATTAATCCAGTTGTTAATTAATTTATTTAAAATTGCAATCGAGACTAATTGAAGATGATTATTAATGGAATAATCATGAATCACCACGGGTGGATAAAGTGGGGATAATTAAAAGGACTCGGAGGACGGAAAATGTACATTTCATATGGAACACGTGTTTTGGTAATTGTCGTGTTAATTGTGGAGCAAATTGTATGCCTGATGGGATGTTTACGCGAAATTCATTAGTCGTTCGTGTGGAATTGTGTATTGCGGAGTGAGAGGGAATTTTGACTCATTAAAAATTTCGAGATTAATGAGATAATTGGAGGGTATTCGTGCGGCGCCGCAAATACTTGTGATTCTTTCAGGAGCCCTTGAGGAAAATGCGATTTTGGAGAGACGGAGTAAATAGTAGAGGGCCAAGGTGAAGAGTTCTGTCAATATTGTGACCTTTCCGGATTTTTCAAGTTGGCAAATATCCTTTCGTGATGAAACTCATTTTTTTTCCCCCACTTATGCGCCAGCGAAATTGACGCAATTAAACAGCACTGGATGTTATTTTTAGAAAATTTGAAACGACGAATAAAGGTTAATTAGGAAGAAATTATTTATCATTTAATCAAAATTTTGGAATTTAAAATTCATAAAACCTAGGGCTGACTCTATTTTTCTCGCACCACTCAACTCAGCATTTTTTTTTTTGCATTCACTCATTCCCCGTCACAGATTTTTATTTTTCATCCATTTCTCGTACTGCCGGGGAAAGAAACAGTATCACAAATATGTACATCGCGTAATTGCGTGGATCGTATCTGTTAATTAAACGTCCACCTGATGAATGTGAAGTGGCGGTTTCTCCTTTCGGTATTTCCTCTAACTTCACATTTTGGGTAAATAATTTAATGTATGTGGAAAACTCATTCCACGGGGATGAAAGAGAATGAATGAGAACGAAGTCGCGATAAAGATCTGAGTTGAAAAAATAAAATAAATAAAAGGGAATGATTTTTTCGAATCTTTCAGAAATATTATATAAAATATATCAGAGAGATTTTAGAACGAGAAGATAAAATTCAGTAATTAATTACACGAAGGGAACGATTAATTATTGAATACCTGAAAGGATTTGTTATGTTTGAAAAATGAACCGTTGAGTCGGAATGAAAAGTCGTGAAAGGAAGTTACAACCCGAATAAATCGGAAAATTCAACGAGCCATGGCTCTCGTCACTTGGGGGGTGTCGACGTTGCCAGTAATTCCATCTCGGAAGGCTCTTATTTCCACCCGGAATACCCACCCCCTCAGGGAAAATGCTTGTCCTTACTCTCACCCCGGAAGTACCTCAGTATCTTCAACATCCCGAGCTCCCGCCATTTCTCGGCGAAGTCAGATAGGAAGTAGTAAAGGCCGGATAACTCGTACCAAGTAATTACCAATAATGGCTGATTACAGCCACTTTCCTTGGGCACTAGTGTCCTTAAACTGGCGTTTTATCTATATCCCAGAGAAGAGTAAACTCGGGCTTTAAAGTGGAAAGTTTAAATTCATTAGACAAACTGACAGCAGTTTCATCAATTTAATACGTTTTTCATTGGTTCTTGCTTCTCGCTGGGACTGGGGAATATATCTGAATTTTATATCTTGATAGGTCGCGAAATTTCCGGAGATAAAATCGATATAATGTATTTATTGGGTTTGACCCTTTATTTTGACCCAAAAACATTGTTTTGACCCTCGACTTTGACCCACCGAATTGAAATTGGAGAATGGTGTTCTGCGAACTGGTGTTTTCAAAATGGATAGTTGATTTCGGTGGAATGAATAAATTCTTAGACTGAAAGCAATACCAATATTGATTAGGTGCGATAAAAAGACTCGCAGACTGCATTGTCCTGGATGGAGATAAAAAAGACTCTGAATCTGTAAATTTCGCAGGCGCCTGGAGAATTCACGGTTCATTGGACCCAAAGATTTCAACCCCCCGGTGAGCGACTCCTTGGCACCTTGCCGTCTCACTTATTGTTCAATTCACTCACTTCCTTTCTCAGCAAAATTTACCACCCAATACACATAAACTCCAAAGGAATATTTCGTAATAATAGGAATTTGTATTTTTTTTTTGTCGTTTTCCTCCACCTCTGGAGTGTACGAGAAGAGAGTAAAGATCGTGACTGAATTCTAGGGAGAGCTCGGGTAAATTATGAGGCACTAAAGAGTCTCGGGTTGAGGTTTCACCTCCGCGAACGTACTACATCCTTCCCATTCGCAGACCAGAGAGGCAATAGCATTTTCTGGTTTTCGCAGGTGGAAAAATTCCCGACTCTTTCATTTCTTAACGGATCTCCAGTGACTGGGGAGAATATGGAGACGCGGGGTCAATTTTGTGGGTCAAACTTGACGGACAGGACTTGACCCTCAATCATTGGTAAATTAACGAGCGAAGTTGAGGGTCAAATAGATATGAAACTTGATTTAACCTCAACGCTACAGTGTATGATAAAATTATAGAAATTATTCTGCATTGCGGAAGTCCTGTATTTACCTTTCCGAAGGTTAAAGAGGGTTCAATAATGATTATATGGCTCAGTATCAATTCGAACGGAATATCAACCCACAATGAGGATAATCCTCGGTCTCTATTTCCGGAATTATTGATCAAACTACAAGAGACTAAAAATAAATAAGAGTGGGCAAGGGCGTCGTGTCTGACTCGGTTCCACTCCGACATTACTGCGAATTGCGACGGTCTCTTCTCGGAAAGCTATCGAAATAATAGACCTCAACTAATGGACCTAATCATCCTAACACTGAGAAAAAAAAACAACAAAAAAACCTCACCCGAATTTTTAAAAGGAATAATAATTGATCATTCCAATACTGACGTATCGATTGATGGCTATTATTAACAGTAGATAAAGTAGATTATTTGAAGTCTCTTGAGGTTATAAGCATGACAAAATGGTGGGCGTCGTCGCTTTGTGGATGAAATGGTTGATGTAATGAATGCGCGGAGTTATTAGTAGATATTACGATCGGAGAAACAGCGGAAATGATTAGACGATAAGTTGATGCGCCTAACGATCGATTAAAGCAGGTGGATTTGTATCGGAATTGGATGCTCGAAGCTGGGGAGGGAGAGGGGGTTGTATTGTTCAATTAGAGCATAATTTTGATCGGAGGAGGGGGTAGACTAGAGGGTTATTCAAAAGCCGCACAGTTGGCTTTACGATTATAGATGGTATTACACGTTCAGACTCGGAGATTCGGATGGCGCAGTTTCAACCCAACCCGCCATTGGATTTCATGGGATCTGTTTTGTTATGTTTGGTAATACCATTGCGATGGGAGAATCAATACTCAGTAGAGAAAGAAGTCCGATAAAAAATAATATCAACAGATAGAATAAGAAATTCAATGATAATGGAAATTATCGTGGATTATATTCCGGGAATTTCTGCTGGAGAGCCAGCGGTGGACGATCTGATTGAATCCCAGTAGTTCCGGTATTTTCATTGTTAATTTTTCTATATCCATTTTTTTTTTAGAAAATTTTGCTCATCCATGTGTTCAGAGGATTCATCAAACATTCAATTCCTCTGCATCACGTTCTGACAGACAATAGAAATCTGTGAAATCGTGACATTTGGAAAATCCATTGAAAATTTTTTCCAGACTGAAATTCGTTAACGAGCAGAAAAAAAATCATCCGCGTGACTGACAATTTCCATTGGCAATATGTTTTTTTTTTTTCAATCGTCAATTATCGTACGTGCAAATGCAATAAAGAAGACTGGACTGTGGGAGCGGAAAATTGGGGTGAATTTGGCCGGAGATGGAGTGGAGGTTAACAACGCGGGGTAGATTCGACAAAGCATCCCTTGCGGTAGGTTGTCTATAATTTGATTGATAACGATACCCTGTGAGTAGATCGGCACGCTTCAGTGATTGATGCGGCCAACATCAGCCCTCCAAGTGATATTCAGGTAAACGTCAGTATCAAATGGTGAACAGAGAGACAACCAGTGGCTATTGGATTCAGACCTCACCATCGACGGCTTCACCAGCCGTATTATTAACCAGTCTCTTCGTTCACGAGAATTCAATCAACTGGACTCCATAGGATTTGCGGTCTACTTGTCTTTCCAGCCGAGAAAACCGAGAGGTAAGGATCATTTACTTGTCACTGGCGCTGCAACTAGACTTCAACGATAAGTGAGGTTAGCGTCCTTTTTGAAATTGAAGAGTTTCCCGCCATTTGGGTGCATTCACATGAACGACGATTGGCGCGGAAATTCTTTTATTTTGACAGCAATTCATATCCATCCGCAGGATGAATATTAAATGCCAGCAGTCATATGGCTGTTATGCGGAACTCCTCCATGAATACGAAACTGTTTTATTAAAACCCAATAAATAGAACTCCGCGTTATGCTCGTCAGTCGTGCGAAGTCATACAATTTTTTCCGTTCAACGAGACCGTAAATATTCACATCGACATGTACTCGCTTTGTATATTTACTCGACATGACTGGATACAGCAGATGATACCCGTGGCTGTTGCACATCCGATTGAATTTTCTCACCACGTCATTGAATAGAATAATGAAGGATCGAGAGTCGAATCGACGGCTATATCATAAATTGATAAGTGAATAAATGAAGAAATCCGTAATATTCGGGGAATGAGGATTAAATATCCAACTTTTGACTGATTATTTTGAATAATTGAGCGAAACCGGTCCCTTTTGTTTCAACAAGAAAATTAATCTCCTCTCAACTCGCTACCAGCGATAAAAATTAAAAAAACCATGCGCTCGTGAACGAGACTGGCTTTTCTCATCCACATTTTTTTTTTAGTCATCCACTTCTGGATATAGAGCACTAGTGGGTAGCAATTTCAAGTCAGGGTACGATGTATGCCTAGACGATAAAAGTAATGAGATCCATAACGACGTGAGTTTTACCCCTGGGTTGGACCAAGAGTTTTACCCTGCTCTAGCTCCACCTGACCTACCCCCAATGCTTTGTTACTTTTTTTTTCTGGTCTGTCCTCTTTTTTAACCTGGACCCAGGGGGGAACGTACCTTTAGATTTATACAAGCACTGGTCGTCGCTGAGTACTTGCCGTTAAATACCCCCGGAGTGGCCTCACGTCTCGTTTATTTTTTTAGAAATCGTGTCCGAGGATGAGGGGGTGCTAATGAAACAGTTTCTCAACTCGTGGGGCTGGTGTTGATTTTTTGGATCAGGCAAATCCAGTTAGTCATCATTATGGGCACTCCGTGGTTTTGTGGGTTGATGAAAAAGCTTGAGGATTTGTTGAGGTCATTTTGGGTGAGAATTTTCTTTATGACACATGCCTCTGTAGATGATGATAAAACTCCTAGGCCGACAATAAAATGAATTGAAAAAAATGGACGATTAACGGGGGATACTCCATCATCCCCGTGGGTCGTACACCCATGGAGATCAATACGATGAACCTTTTCCCAATGAGACCTGAAAATAGCTCCAGAGTGTTGGATGAAACTGTCGATTCGTCGGGACTGGGAATCAAAGGCAAAAAGACGAAAGCCCGAGGAAAAAAGCAAAAGGCATATTTGTGTCGCGTGTCAAATAAATTGGAAAAAAAAACTGGGTCAAACTGTAATAGCGGCTAATACCCGATGTCCAGGTATGTGTTTCATATCGGACCTGCTCTTTTATTTCAATTTTGTTTCAGAAACGTCTCCCTGATACGTGATTTATTTTTTCTTACCCCCCGAAATCTCGCCCTCGAGGTGACATCAGCAGAATTAATTCCGGTAATTGAGAGCATGACGAGATTGAACTTTCGGATGGTCTCATCGAAAAGCTTGAGGAATTCAACCTGGATTTCAGGTACAATAAAAAAGAAATAAAAAAAAATCCGTGGACGCTGAAACTCTCAAATAAATTGCAAATAAATGTTTAAAAGAATTGAATAATAGATTGAAGGTGAAACGGAAACAAACCAAATTACTGTACCCACAAAAAATAATACCTAATCAACGGAATGGCCCCAAGTTCGTGACCAGAAAACCGGGGGAATCCCCGGCAACTCATCACCCGCTCCCCAAGTTTTCCCGCCATTTTTTTGAAACCCCAATATCTCTTAGTGGTAGGAAAATTGAAATAACGGTTTTCATCGGCTCCGAAAACTTCTCGTTCTACCAATAACAATGAAACTTCACTCGAAAGTAAAAAACATACCAGCTGCGGCCATCTCACAGTTAGGTAGACCTTAGCGCGGCCAAACAGCCGCAGTCTTCTGAGTCTCCGCAGTTTTTTATCGTTAAATCCCATGCCCATGAAAATGGGCGACACACGTGATCCGCATTGATACTCCAGCTTGATAACACCCGAGTTCTCGTGGCGATAGTAAAGTTCATGTGCAGTGAGATATCACTAATATTCACAAAAAAAAAAAAAATCCGGGTAATTGCCCGAATCACTTGTGCATTTTAATTGAACCCACGGATCTATTTTAATCCCCAACTATTCCATCATTCAATCATTCAATTATTCCAAGGATCAGTAATAATTCAAAAATTCAATTGATGCTTTTCTCAATAAAAAATTGCATAAAAGTTGTTGTTAAATAAATAACAAATGGATTTTTAGGTATTTTT
>NW_011887792.1:38657-40983 GCF_000806365.1 Fopius arisanus | reverse complement strand
TAATTTCAATTTGATGTTTAAACTTACCCGACGGGTTCCGGTGGCATTGAAATCCGATATTGAAAATGTATCGACAACTGAATCAAATCTCACTAATTTTTTGGTGTGATGTGGCTTCTTGGCTCGTGGACACAATGAACACATTATCGGATTAGGTGTTGTTGATGCTGGCATTATGTTTGATTGCACATCAATTTGTCAATTAGTGGTAAACAAAAAATTAAATAAATCCGGTGATAAGTCATTAGGCACTGTCACAACTCAGTCATAATATCACTGGGGAATCCCATCTCCATTTTGCGACACCTTTAAAATTTTAACAACGAAGTTTATTTTCGGATTAAAAATTCTAAAAATTGTTTATGACTTGATGATTTTTTAATTCAGCGCGAAACACGTTCGTACCGCCATCTCGGAGAACTCGGTTCCTGCCTGGATATTTTCTCAACTGATACGACAGAATTTCTCCGATGATAACCCTCAAAATTTTCCTATTTTATCGACCTCGGTTTCTCCTCTTGAACTTCAAATGGAATGTCCTGAACTTTTCCCGGCGATAAATATTTGATTCGTCCCATGCGCCCAACTGAATTATTACCTCGAACCGTCACCGCAGATCGATACGTGAAATTTAGATGAGGAAAACTGATAAAGAAATACACAAAGAGTAAAAAAAAGAAAACAATGGCACAGGAATAAAAGACTTCCTTGAAGAACGAAGACTGCGAAATCAATAATTCCCCCTAACAATCGTTTCTCAGTTCCCAAATCCGTCGCCCTAATTATGTCCTCAATACGCAAACTTCACATCGACGCTCGTCAAAAGATACATTTCCATCATCCCCTCATCTGTAATAATCGAATTAATTAACGCTATCGACGACTGCAGCGCTACCTTTCCCAACTTGCTAACCCCGAGTTGGCGGGCATTGTCTCACCCACCATATGATTGGCATTTATGTTTGAAATGCAGTGCCTCTTTAAAAATTGCCACCTGTCCCAGTTGTTCATTGACGCTAACAGGCCTCAAATTGCATTAACACCTCAACATGTCTAATTACCACACGGACATTCACTACATACTACACCAGTGCCCCCCTCCGAGAGATCATAATCACCAGTTCAATTGAGATCATA
Organism: Fopius arisanus; assembly: GCF_000806365.1. Lineage (NCBI taxonomy): Eukaryota > Metazoa > Arthropoda > Insecta > Hymenoptera > Braconidae > Fopius > Fopius arisanus. The sequence continues at coordinate 39,846 of NW_011887792.1, read as the reverse complement.
AAAATATTCCGCTGCATCTTTACGAAATGGATTATCGATACAATCGATTGTATCGATAATCTCGATCTAATGGAGGGACGAACCCTCATTGGTTCGTTAAAAAGACGGGAGATCAGAACTTCCTCGTGTCATTGGTCAGGCGGTCACGCCATCTAGGTCAGTCGCTTGGTTTTCCCGCAACTCGCGTGATTAGATCTCTCGTACCAATAAATGGATAAATTATCGCGTCAGACGGATACTTCGACCGGTTGAAATAGACCATTCGATATGGAACTTGTGGTATACGGTCGATAAGCGGAGAATACTGGGAACACCAGGAGAGGCTGCCTACATTCAATCGACCTCAATCGAAAAGCCCCTGTGGTCGCTAATAACACGTCGGTGCAGCCAAACGTGCGCCGTGGAGATAGCCGAAAATTTCCACCCGGTTTCTCACCCACCAGTAATTCATTGGTTATCTGTTACGAATCCGTGGTAATGGAAGAATTTATGTTTATGCTGATTATTCCATGGAACTGGAATTTTCACGGGATGAGGTTTTCTTCGGACATTAAGAGAATTTATGCAATGTTCAGACACTTCGCGGATTGTGTGCAAACTGGTGCAGGCGATAGCTGCAACGACAAATTTTTGACCAAGTGTCGGAATATTCGGTGTAAAGTACTTGGGCGCGAAAAAAATACTTTCGATCCTTCTCTATTTGATTGACGGACTTTGCATTTTCATTTGGGGCTTCGTTACTATTCCGCGGTGAAACCGGATTAAATATTTTCATTTCAGCTTCTCCAGATTCTTGCTAGACGGATATGGAATATTTACTGAATGTCTTACATTTATTCAATTGCGGTGAGATTATTACGGTTGTACTCTGTGCATAATAATTTTTAACTCGTGAATTTTCCCTCGGATAACTACTCCGTGACATACGATATTGAAAATTATTGGGTGCTTCATTGATAATGTCGTTTCGATTCCGTATTGTTGTTATTGGAAATGAAGAATTGAATTGTCTTGGCAACGGTGGAATCATCCAATAATCACTAACTCACGGTATATGGGGGTAAAAAGGTCGAATACTCGGATACAAAGGAATCGTCACTTTTGTCTCTGAGAGAATATGAATAATCATATACAAATGATAAAGAAGTTCCTTCAAAGTTCAAGGTCACGAAGTTGAAAGAGAAGCGCT
>NW_011887792.1:0-37032 GCF_000806365.1 Fopius arisanus | reverse complement strand
CAAAATACTCCGCTATATTAAATGTCAACCAATTCCAACCAATTTTATAAATTAAAAACAACCCGCCCCCCGAAAAAAAGAATTGATTAATCAAATGGAATAAATTGCGTAGCGAATTCAGAATTCATTCGAGTTTTAATCATGACACAACAATTTCAATTCTTATTCATTGCAGAGAGAAGTAAATGAAAAGCCCAAACATTCGCTTTGATTTGAGAAAGTAGGACGAACTTTGGATAATGATTGTTTTTTCTATAATTAAAAATGCCAGCGGCAAGTTGCCGGGACAATGGTACCGTTGAGTCAGAGAAAAACTGACATTTGCACTTCAAACTTTTCTTCAGTTTCCGAATGAGATTTATTTATTTTTCTTTTCATCGCTCATTGAACGGACGATGACAATGTGAGGTACGTATTCCTAATAAAAAGAAAAGGCATGCAAATCAGCTTTACGCGCTATAAAAACCCACGCCCTTGAGTTCCATCGGCCCTCGTTTTTACATGAAGTGGATGTGTCTGAGTACACATTGTCCCGTTTCACTAGTAAAATAAAGGCTTTGTCCTTAACTTTTATGTTATAACACTCTCCCATATCTCGAGAATTACATTTCATCTTTTTCTGCACAACCGGAAGTCCTACTCAACACCCTAATCGAGAAGAATTATATTTTTTATTTTCCCGCGAATTAATGCGAAATAAATTTCTCGGATTTGAAGATTACCGATTCAGTGGACTTTAATCGTTACTTATTCAACGATTTTTTCCAATTGAAAAAATATATAAATAATTTTTTTTTGAATCTCCATTGAACTTTTTTTCCGCATTCAAATGGTAATAGTTTATATATTATAAAAAATATGGGTATTTTTTGTTTTTTCTTTTCGAGAGAATCGATTTCATTTAAAATGCATCGAATTGCTCGCAGATAGTCCCAGCGACCCTCGAATATACCGATGATCTCGTAATACGATAATAAACCCCAAGCAATCTAGGTCGCCTCCTCAAACCAAACAACCCATAATCCCGTGAAAACCATTTTGGTAACGACTCGAGATGTTCCACCAACAGGCAAGAACATTCGGTTCATTCAGAAAATATTCCCCATTCTCGTAAATCATCAGCAGTTGCGACTGAGAGACGGGGTAAGACGTCGAGAAATTAATTTGACGAAAAATTAATTTTATAATCGATAAAAATCCACACCCTAATTTAAAATCGCCGCAGGTCAATTTGAAATTCCATAATGAAGAAATTCCTCGGGAGTACTTACGGTAATGGAATTCCCGCCACATCATAAATAATTACCGCTATCTGTTGGATCAATACTATTTAGGAAAACTACCGCGCAATGACCGTGCGATTCGGTTCAATAATTAAAAAAAAAAATAAGAAACTGAGATTGTTATTGTAAATAAATTCGGGGTATTGATGATGATTTATCATTCGTGGGGTGGAAATTGGTTGAATTTAATTGTCAGCTGATTCCCTTTGACGTGCACATTATGGGGCTTCACTCGTTTTCACATGTTCACTAATCACAGGTGTACAAAATATTCGAAATAATTCGAGGTGTGTCGCAGTGTACCAGCAGTGCAGGTAGACTGTTGCACGTGTAGTTGTCCCGGTGACTCCACCGGTGACGCAGAGGTCTTATTTATTACTCCCACCTCCGGGAGTTCGAGCGAACGTGCTGCCACCATTAATTGAGAATTTTAGGATTCGATTATCATTTTTTGGGAATTTTCCAGAGAAAGAGAAAATACTGGGACTCAAAATTCGGGGAAATGAAATTTTCAATTCTATATTACAAAATATAATTAAAATATTATAACAGATATTTTTTTCCCGAAATGTGTATTCAATTTATATTTTGAATATATTCAAGATATTCGCGGGTAGATATTTTTTACTAGGAATCTCTGGGAATCCCCTCGAGGTAAGGATAGATTCAAATGCTGAATATTTGATTGCATTTAAAATTTTTCTAATTATAGCCGACGATTGTTGAAATAATAATTGTAAATTTTCGAGGAGGACGAGTTCAATATGAAAAAGTGTTTCGAAAAGATAAAAATGGTAAAGCCGAGGTAATGAATTATTGAATGTCAATAAAATTTCGAAACGTCAGACCCTTGGGTAAAACTCATAAATAAATAACCGCGAAATGAATATCGGAGAATATAACGTTCCCAGTTTTTCCCTCGAGGCGTGACTATTTTCTCAGACTCAACACGGGGCGCGAAATAATGACTCTTTGTTTGATAAGCACCGTTGATAAAAAAAAAAGCCGCGTGTAAGTCACGTTCAGCGATACGAGTTATTAAACGTATGCGATAAGTGTGGGACTCCCCATTCTACCAACGATCGAATTGCCCGAGACTTTGACCCCTAGAAAGTCACTCCTGATGATCGGCAAGGTAGAGCGTGAGACCTGGAGGAAAATCCTTGCCGACGGTGGAGATGTCGGTGGCAACAGTGACCACCAACAGATGGAGTTAATCTCTTATTCCGAGCTTGCGCTAGACGCGAGCGAATAAAAAGGGCTCGATTGATCATTTATCGGGACAAGACCTTCAATAGGTGCCCACCCCCGTTAAATTCCCACAAAATAATTCAATTCGTTATTAGCGAAAAGATTACTCGCCAGGATCACCCCTAATTTTTGATAATTACTAATTAAATCCATATTACTCGACCATTCGACCGTACATCATCCAATTTACATCTCAAAAACTCCCAAAACATGGGAAGAAATGCGATACTGCAAAATTTACCTTGTTGACCATATCGTGTTTCTCCTGAACATGTTGGCTACCATCAGAGTGAAGAACTCTCTCCACGGAATTGGGTCTGGAAACTCCATCAAGCTGGACAGTTTCTTTGAGAAGTGGTGGCGATGGAGGCGGAGGCAGATGATCATCTACCCCTCTAGTAGCATCTCTCGGATAATATATTTTCTGCAAAAAAGCATCCGCCATTAATCCAAAAAAAAAACCGAAAAAAAACCAACGAGCAACAGCAATATCCACAACATTTCCATTATAAGGTAATAAATAAGAAATATATAATTAAGACAGAATTACATGAGAGTTCAACTCTGACGTAAGATTAATAACTAATTATTTGTTAGTTATAGTTTAAGGGACAGGGGAAGGGAATTCATTCATTCCAAGGACTCCATAAAAATATCATTGATCTAGTCTTTCAAGAATTATTTAACCGTGATGTGGGGTTAATTGTTGTGTATAATTATGTGTCGCGATCTTTTGATCAAACCCACCTTCAACTGAATTTTTTTTTTGGACAAATGCCCGGCTGCCCTCGAGGGGAGAAAAAATATCATCATCGTAATCCCGAGAAAGCTAGCCTATTCCATGGCAATATGTCACCAAGACTGATCACAACAACAACACTCAGAGACAGTTCAATAACGAATGGTGGATCTGACGCCCCTAGACTCTAATCCCCTCTAAATCCAAGATTGATCGAACACTGAAGCGGCTTCAGCTGAAGAACCCGCGTAAAAGTGAATCAACAGACGGATGAACTATCCAGATATATATTTTACCCAACCTTTTCGTGAATGGACTGTTATACTTAGACAGCGTTAACTCTACGATGAAAAAAACATCGCAAAGAGTGAATAAACAAAGCCTTGAATTGTTCAACAGGGGATTATTAGGAATTTCTGGCTCATTGCCTCGGGTCATGAATTAACCACTAATGCCTTTCTCTAAGTATAGCATCAGGAATAATAAGCAAATTTAACGGGTAGGCGGTATTTTGGAGAGTAAAATTGGATTTTATATCTCCCGGGATTGTTTTCATTTACGAATGTTGCAGCGTGATTTAATGATATTGATATATTTTTAACGGTGAGATATTCCCGGGTCAAATAAATCGATTCGAGTTAATTCTCTCGTTGATTTTCCCTCGTAAATTTGGGGTAATGATTATTAATGGATACATGAGCAACAGTTACCTTTGTCGTACCAATTAGTTGTACATTCGCCCTGAGTGCATTACATGGGCAGTATACATCACAAATATTCGATCATTAATTATATTCGGCAAATTGATAATTACGAGAGTCATCGGATTAAATTGCCGATGGGGAGCCATGGAATCATCAACTCACGCGTTTTAGGCAACACCAACTGTTGTTTTCCAGGAAGATGTCATGGTCATTCCGGGAAGACGTTGATCTTTGGGATCTGATCCGTTGAACCTTCATCGGTACAGCATTGAAGTAATTACTAAATCGTCGCCGCGAATGCCTAACTATCGACACCCAATCGATCATGATTGACACACTGCCATGACACAATTCTCGAAACTTCGTACAGCTGATCGTCGTTGACCTTCGGTGCACGTGGCTACCACTCGACCGCGATTCTTCAGACAAATGGATTCATCCTGAATCACGTGCCATTTGGCCGGAGATTTTTAGGAAGAGGGCTTGGAGTTATCAGGAGTACTGCACAATTGCGCAACAAGGGATGATAATTGTGCAAGGGTATGCGAACAATTGCTGGTTGTTCGATGGAGTGAACTTCCGCAAGTGCCGACTCTTTGGTACAGACTGATGTGAGTAGGACTCGAAAAGCAGCATTCGTGTCAAACACAGACTCAAACACTTTGACTACGTCAAACCACTGAATTCACGCTGTACTTCACTGAAAAGCGCTTATTCGCGGAATATTCTGGCCATAATGAGGTAAATGGAGGCATACTGGGGTGGATTCCCAGGGGAAAGGGAGGAAATTAGATCGATCCCTTTTCGAGAGTAAACATGCGGTTCTGAATTGGACTGACGATAAAATTTTAAAAACTGGGTTGTGGGATTCCTTTCCCATTTTCTTTCCCAAAATCCTAGATCAGGTCCGGGGTTCGCGGGTCGCTGGTCGCGTAATTAATTGTCTTTGTGATAAGTTTCTGTAATTAAATGTGCCGTAATAACACACGACCGTGGAGAGGCGTTGAAAAATGGCGGATCCAATCCACTCAAATTGTCACCCTTGTATCGATTATCTTACCCTGAAACAATTCCTCGTCCTCCCTTTCCCGTTAATTCCATGACAAACGCATATTCGCACGATGCACACAATAAGCTGCAGTACACCAGGAACCGAGAGGAAATTAATACGGAAGATAATGCCATAGTGCTCCGACGTTGAAGACAAGAACATAGGAAATAGAAGAGACCGTCGCGTCAGGTGAATGGTAGTCACCCCATTCCCCATTTTTTACCAATATTTTTTCTCACCTCTCTCCATACCCCGGTACAAAAGCCAATCGGAAAGAATGGAGGGGAAAAAAAAGCTGATGTAACGTGTATCTGGCACTGACGCGAGTAGAATTGACCTTTTGATCGGAAAATTGTTTGTTCAACCGTGGCCCAATGGGCGAAAGAAAAAAAATCCATAAAAAAAAATCGTGAAACAATAGCTGACTATTTACAAGAAGCAATATTCACACTCGAGGGCGTCCTTTGAGTCCAAAATTTCCAGGAATAGGCGATCACCACTGATGAGGAAGGAATCGATAAATCGGAGGATAAGGTACCGACTCGGTGGGACGTGTGTCGGTACTCGATTCAATCAGCGGGCGGGAAAATTCATCGGTAAAATAGGGATCGATTACCGATTGAGGGATCGATCTCGGGGCTCTGGACTCCGGATTAGGACCCGGGCTTGGACAGGACGATGAATATGACGGTGGAATGATCTCTGAATGAAGTTGAGGATGTAATGAGATGCATGAATTTACGAACCTGGTTGTGGTCAACTGGGACATCAGGACTGGCCGACCTGCGGCCATAAATGTTCAACAGTGTCTGGGTCAGTGGGAATGCCGACGCTGGACCGCCCTGGAAAATTATGATCATAAAATGATGAATATATGATGCATACTCAGCTAGTATAACTTTAGTAATCATGTCGGAGACTTTTTTTTTCATTCTCTTTTACTCCACCCCATGGGGGACATTCAGCCAACACCTGACAGTACCAAGGATGGACGCATATGCTGATAAACGTCAGCTTTACCGTGTTATTCTACTCTGAAATGTCACGTCACTGAGATAACGGGAATTTTCAGTTTATTATAATGGCATACTGCGGTGAATTTTGCTGTTAATAGGAGTGAATATGCGGACCATGGAGTTTATTGAAAAAATAGGAATAAACGGCTTATGGAATTACCGGCGAGTGAAACACGTTGAATGATGAAAGTTATTTCAGGGAACAATTTTCGATTCCAAACACCACTTGACAGACCATTTTTACTCGTTCAACTTTCCAACTGTGAGTGAAAAACTTTTTGACTTCCCTAACTATTTTTACGATATTGCGAAAACTTTTGGGATGAGCGGGACTGTCAAGTTGTATCTTGAATTGGGAATTTAACATTGGGTAGAGCATTTGACATGCATTCCGTATTATTTATTACGATTAAAATATGACCGTCATATGACCGACTGACGAATTATCTATACAGACACTACGTGACAGTCACTCGCGTCACTAGTCTTGATTGACTTTTCCTTCGCCGTAAAATTAATGGATACCACTTTGAAAATCCATAAACTTTTATGATTTCATTTTTTATAGATTGCTCTGATCTTTCACCTTCTCGCGTCAGTCGAAACCCGCGATAGAGTTCCAGCTCTGGCAGGCAATACTACGAGTAAACGGGATTTGTAATCGAACGTTGGAGTTTCCTGAAGTACCAGACCTCATAAAAAAAATTCCTGAAAGGACTAGAGTGCGGGAAAAAAAAAATAGTCGGAGTTGGATTTCATTGGGTCGACGTAGCGATGGTTGAAAGGCCTTAGCTGAGCTTCACTTAGATTTTTATTTTCATCGGTAAAAGTATTTTCTTACTAGTGAAAGAGGCAAAAATAGTTGGCGGAAGTTGGAAGGGGAATAGTCGACGATATTGCTTCATGAGCATCTCCAATGCTCTGAATAGATATAATAAATTGCGATCATAATGATGTGAGAGACTAGCGCTGGGTAATCACTAGAAAAGTAAATTAAATCGCTGCTGGGCTTACAGCCACCCCAGCACCTCGTCGTATTCCATTTAGGTATGCCCCTGGGGTTTTGTTACTGGACCGCAATATCTCCGGCAAAAGCTTTACTTATTATATCCCATTCTATCTCGCATCCCTCTTAATCCCGCCCAATTACGTGAGATTACAATAAACAATTTTTTTTCGTTACCGACCCCCGGGCGATCATCAGATTGCCTTTCATGTCCGTCTTGAAAAAAATGAGGGAGCGTAAAAATAACCGCCGCCATTTTATACGGGGACATCGGCGACTCGAAATGGCGGACGCCCTCTACAGAAGCGATTAAACCTCACGATATTGCGGTAATCGATAATTAATTCAGTTGAGTTTACGATTTGAACAGTTTTAAGATACCGATCATAGGGATTGACCCACAGAACCTGAAATGGTTACGTGGGTCAAATCTGAGGGTCAAAATGGAGTTTCTATGACGATCTACGAATCGTTCTTGAAACACATCATTCCATTCCTATTATGGTGGCGCGAAAGGATCTCATGATGAAGCTATAACAAAAAAATACATTACGAAAGAATGCGGCGCATCAGATAAAGAGGGAAAAACATTTCCCGTATTTCCAATCTCACTAATTCCGGTTGGTGTGCCACTCACCGACTGATGTAGCATCCATGCCGAGTAGTCAAAGAGTGGTACGAGATTTGCAGCGTCAGCCCTTGAAATAATGGAACGGGTGGTGGATAGAGGAGGTACGTGAGAGTGAGATCTATGTATATTTTCTGGGATAAAAGGTACATCGAGGCTGAAAGTGGATGCTTCAAGTCGTGAAAGGAGCACACGCCAGTGCGCGTCACACATTTCCGCCTGCAGATATTTGTTTTGTTTGTGGTGCATCTGGAGATGAAAAAAAAAAAGAACCTGATGGAAATATCACACGTCAAAATGCCAACGTCAATGTTTTGGTACAGACCCGAATACAGCACACCTCATTGATTCGGCGAATCGAATAGCAGATGGTGATAGTTGTCGTAACGTTCATTGTGACTCAATATAGCTTTTCTAGGGACGAATAAAACATCTCCGGGGGATAATCTCGTGGCAACAGAAGGCTGGGCAGTTTTTCAAGCGTGCTCCAATGTCTGGGTTTACGCGGGCAATGAGAGTATAAGAAATGAGGGACGGGAGATAATGGCTGGGGTCTTCCGAGAGAAATGGCTTTGAGGATAACAAGCTAGGCGCAATTGTTATGAACGCCGTTTCTACCCTCGTTTCGACGAATAACCTTCCTCGTCTTGATAAACTCCGGGGAATCGTTAAGACCAGGCCTTCAAGGATAGCTAGGGTCCATCATCAACATCCTGATTACGAAACCTTCAACTGAGAATTCGTTCCTTCAATTAACGATTCGTCAGCGCAATCAGTGATTGACACATATCATTTGGAATTGAAACAAAGAATTGATAGGGGATTGATAATTGTCTTGGGTCTTTCAGACTAGATGGACTTCGGAGGGCTCGTCAGTGGGAGCAATCAACTGGATTGATTGAACCTAATCGTCAGGATCGGTGGAGAATAATCTATGATGCTCACCAAGTAGCTGTAACTGATCAAATCCAACGATCAAGCACCTCATCTACTTCCCCCTCAGGATCAATAGCCTGGAGACTGTGGACACGAGTTGACCGCAGACTGGACGACAACACTGGCATTAAGTACACCATCCAACAATTTTCTTCTACTTCGTTGTAAAGCGTCCAACAAAGTTGGGATGTATCTTGACTATGTGCTGCCTTCAGCCCATAACTTCCTCTCTCTCATTCACTGAAAGTCCAGAGCTTGTCGGGATTAGTTTGCGGAGGAGTCAACGCCTGTATCTTCTCGGTTTGTATCGACAAAACACTTCAGCACTGTCCAACTCCAACTCTTCTGGCAGTAACAAATGGATTATTTTCTTCCTTCACCCTTGTTCGTAAATGATTTCCGTTATTTTTTTTCTTCTCAACTGTCAGAAAGGACACAATGTTTGGAGTGAAGTTATATATCGAGGAGTGGGTCTTGAAAATGACATCGAGTGCACCAGAGATACCTCGGGCACTTGGACACACGATACCAAGTGGATTTTCCCCTTTCTGATGATCCTGCTGGGTGAAATTGAAAATACACTCTCAAGTGGCTGCATTGGTGAGTGGAAACTGTAGTGCCCTTCAGGTTTCAAATTTTCTGGGAAATGTCAGTCGAGAAATTTGAAAGAGGAGACTCGATGCAGCCTATTTGAAACTGATCTTCGTTTTTGAGAGGAGCCTGTTCAATCAAATGAGATAGAACCCGAAGAAAACTATCGATGAAACCCGATAGATATCCGTAATCAAAACTCAACTGAGAGTTTTTAATCTAATACCTGGAAATCCTTCAACAATCCATCGTGGTTTCACCGGTCTGCTGCTGATATCCATCAGTTGACTCTTTAAAATACTATTACCCAAACAATTACCTGAATTAATTAACTCGCCATTCCCCATTCCAGCATATTAAACCGTCCCATCGTTAATTCCCTCGGGTTGTTAATGCTGATCCCTTCAGGTACCTCTGTGCCAGTAAATAAATCCAATTAACCCTAGCTGACTACTTGGCTGATACCAAAATAATGGCAAGCATCTCCAAAATCCTCCAAATAATTACCATATCAATGAATTATTTCAAATCACTCCCTCATCCACCCGCGGATAATCCCATAATATTTTCCAGACAACTAAAATTCAGGATAACTAATTGATTATTCTTAATATCCATCCACGATTTAATGATACGTTACTCCGGCATCGTGAATGTCTCATGATTTTGCGTGTGTTGCTGGAAAATTGAGAGATAGTGCTAACGATCCTACATACTAGAGAAATAACGAGATAAATATACCTAGTGCATTGACTAGCGGTTAATAAAAGCCCATAAACACTGATCTCTAATGCCTGAGCTTGTTAGCAGCTGGTGGCTCATAATGAGGCTGTTACTCTGTCATCAATTTATTTCAACATACAACGAATATTCAAGAAAATCGAGACATGGTTTTTTTTTAATTATGATTGGGTAATGATAATAAATCGACGAACGATGGAATTGTCCGAGAACCAATTGCCGTGGAGTCTCAATATTTTCAAAGGAAAATGATTTTGCTGCATGATTTTGTCTTGATAGTCGCTTGACCGCAAACTAAATTTACTCTAAGTGCATGGAGTCCGGGCTTGCAGTGTCCTAAATGGTAAACAGTATTTGGTTATTATGGGAGGGGATGAGAGGGATTGAGAGGGGATGAGAGGGTATGGAAGGGAATGAGAGGGCATGGAAGGGAATGAGAGGGCATGGAAGGGGTTGAAAGGGGTTGAGAGGGGATGAGAGGGCATGGAAGGGGTTGAAAGTGGTTGAGAGGGGATGAGAGAAGTTGAGAGGGGATGAGTGGAGAGGGGTGAGCAAGGGATATGGGGGTGAAGGTAACGGCTCTCTGGGCAGTGGGGGCTATAAGCCTATGTGGGCTAGGCCGTCCGGTTTGGTTTCTGGTGTTATCTGGATGTGTGTTAATTCACTGTACATGCAGAAACACCACTTTACATGGTGGTGTACCCGAAGCAACCCTTCTACCTGCATTATCTCCAAGCACGTAGGTGTACAATGGTTCTTTCCTTATGCGGCACCCGGGCCTTAGTGCATGGTAATTTTCTTGCTCATTTATTCATTCAACTGGGAAGAGTACTGGGATGTACATGAAAATGCGAATTCCCAACTGCGCTAGGTACATAAAAGAACGGGTAACGTGACAAGTCGAAACATAACTTTCGCGAGAGCTCTTCAGGAATTTGAATCATCACTTTTATGTTACGATGCAGTTGTACCACTTTCACAACTGGTGGGATGTCGTTTGATTGGCTGTTTTGCTTTTTCATTGGTGATTTTATTATCCCTGAATTTGCGTATTTTCGTGGAGATCTAGGATAAGAATAATGCGACGGCAAATGCTCGTGGAATTTTGTAATAAACGGTGGAGTGGCACGTGCTGCTCAGTGAGCGATCTTATGCTTCAGGATTAATATGTGAAACTTTTCGGGTGGTGCTGTCGGGCGTTTAAGACATTCCGTAGACGAGTTGACATCGGCACATGTCGGGAATTCGTTTCAGCATTCCGAGAGGATCTGTGAATTCTCGATGAATCTTTTTGGGAAATTCGGATGAGGATGTCAGGGTTGTGTACAGGGACGCAGTATTTTTGAGGATAATTATTTGGGAATATTTCGTCGTTTATTTTCAGTCTTTTATCGAGTTGCCCTTTCCAACTTCCCGAGTAAAAAAAATTTTAATCGGAATATTTTTTCCAAATTTTTAAAAAATTTTTGGAAAACTTTTCAGGAAAAAAAAATTGTATTTTTGGGAAATGTTTTGAAAAATTTTTCAAAGATTTGTTTGGGAAAATTTCTTTTATAATTTTCTCGAAATTTTTGCGAATACAATTTTTTCTTTTAATTATACTGTTTTCCTCCTTTTTTGATTTTTCAATATTCTCAAAAAAAAACGCTATCTAAATTATAAAAAAAAATTTTCTATTCAAATTTTTGAAAAATTTTTCAAAAGCTTCCCCAAAAATAAAATCGTTTTGCTTTCCGATTTTTTTTGTTTCATAAAAAAGATTTCTAAAAAGTTTTCCAAAAATTTTTTGAAAATCTGAAAAAATATATTCCGATTACAATTTTTTTTTACCCGGGTCAGTAGAGACTTATCCATTAGCATCACACTCGAGGGCAATCCACTTTTATTGTTAGCAATTTCCCAGGCGAAAAAATAATGGAGGGAATAAAAAAAAGTGTTTGAAAATCGATCCAGGTATTAGGAAATTCCACTGCGATAGCGGTGGTGTGGGCTAGAACTGGAGTGAGTTGAAAGAGGATGAGATCTTGAGTGTAACAAACAACTTCTCGCTCTAATGAATCCCGAGGTGGAAACGCGAGCGATTCCCGATAAGGCAAAGTTTATCGTAAAAACAATTTCCTTTCCCACTTCATTCTCCACAGGCCAGAACGCAGGGATGATGAGGGAAAGGAAAAGGACTCGTTGGATGGAAGTCGAACAGACTGAGACACTTTTTCTCGTACTCTGGCACCTACCTTGGGGTAACGTTTCACTCTACCCCTGGGTTCATCTCATTTAGTCTCTTCGCTTATTCTGACTTCGAACTTAATTTGCAATTCGATTTATTTTTATTAGAAACGGTGGATGTCGGGGATGCTGATGGAAATAAATGCCGGGATTCATCTCAATTAGCTGAATTACCCTGGCTGAGTGCTCGGGTATGAATTTCAGACTCAAAGCGCAATATTTATCAAAATTGAAGATTTCATTTCTGTTCAACTCCTAATCCACGTATAAATCCTTTTTTTATTCAAATTTATTTTAAACTCAATTTTTTAAAATTCATTTAACATTTAATTAAAACGAATGGAGACTATGTTAAATATATTATTCATTTTATATTTATATATTATACATTTTGTTTATTGAAAAATAAATAAACAGCGGATGAGAATATTTGATTGTGTTATTATATATTCTGATGCGAATAAAATCGGGGGATTTCTCATCAAGGGGATGATTGCATTGAATTTTTTATTGGTTCGCGATCTAATTAGTAATGTTGAACAGTGAATCACAATTAATTCCTTATAAAATCACACTGCAGTGGGAGAAAACAGATGACGCTGTTGGATAAAATGATGTTTAATTGGCGGGAGGCAATTAACCAGTGAATTCGTAATGACAATCCGAACAAACGAAACAACACCACTGAGAGATGGTAATAACGGGGTGGATGAAAATACAGTGGTCGTGTTTGAGAGCTTTCGTCGAGGTAATGCAGCAATTGTCGATGTCCCATAAACATTCAGTCGTCAGAGAATAATACGGGAGTCGTTAAATCAAGATGAACAGACATCGCAAAATAATCCATAAACAATTATCCAGAAGCTGAAATTTTCCGTCAATAATATTCCAATACTCAATATTCCTTCAATGATTCCAATATTCAATATCCCTTCAATGATTCCAGATGCAGTGAAAATTCATTTTCCAAAAAAAAAAGTGGGGATTTATCTCGTCACTTCCGCTCACTCGAAGCCACGCCAATTGGCAGTGGAATCAACATTCAAAAGGTTCATACAGAAAAAAAAAAATTAATGAAAGAGTCAAGAAGCAATATCGATCGTCATTCCCCTTCCCTGGACACGGATGTGCGCATGAGTTGATGACCAGACGAAGTCCCCGAGACAGCAAATATCGACTGGTCAGTGATTTGAGCACAACTGTGTGGTAACAAATAAAGATAATGCAATGTAGCACCGTGAAATGATTTTCTCTTGTATTTTCTGAATCTCCAACAATTGCACTGGTGGATATGAGAACTTGAGCTTGTTTGTACGATAACTACTTGGAGTTAAACCAACCGTACCTCTCGGTACTTCGCATTTACCTCGTCAAGTTTCAACTCGTCGACGTGCACTCTGCCCATTCGCTTGATAATACTGCTAATTGTTCATTGCTATCTCAATTCAATACCACGGAACTAACTCCCGGTAGAATGAGATTGGAGAATAGTTGATAGATTCTATTCATGAGTTGTGCCACCAGCGGCTACACCACTCTGAATACCGAATTCTACTTAGACGTGATGGAGCTGTCGATATGGTCATCAATCATTGATGATCGGTGGTCTGAGAGAATTACAGCTGGTGGGATCATCAGAATGATGGGTCGACAGGTTTACGTATGGATTTCTGGTTGGATGAAAATTTTTTTTTATCAAATTCATCGACTGTCAATCAGACCTCTCCGCTCTTCGCTGTTTGTCCAAGATGTCATGAGGCCATTGTCACGCGGGACAAATGGCGATTGCTTTATCTTAAATCATTTCATTCATTTAATTAAGATTATGACTGAATTGTCCCAAAATTACTGATGTCGACTACTGGGTCAATCGAGATCCCATCGCAGTTCACAAACCTCAGGAATTGATTGTCAATGTGAGAATGTTGAGAATTTCAATAATAAGTTTTGGTAATCTGGAGTAATCTGGAGTTGTTATCTTACCACTTAATCATTCTGACTTTGATAATTTACAGGTTGCAACCGAGGATCTACTTCAGATCTATCCCTCAAACGGATGCCGATGTCATTGACCTACTTCACCCAGATCTGGGCATCACCAGTCAAGATTGGTAATGCCATTGGCAATTCAGGAGAAACACCGAGAGCCACCAAGACAAATCCTATCGTGTTGTTATCAACGATTTGGGATGCATTCGCATTGTACCTCGATAGAACGAGAAAGGATAAGAATCTCTTCAGATTGTTCAGAAAAATCGGATGCGAATGCGAAGCACTTCAGTCAACTACAATGGAGAACTATGAAAATCTCGCATAGTGCTCTATCTCATCTTCCCATACCAGGTTGGAATTATTTTCTATTGCGGAATAATTCAAATTTATTCGTCCATAAATTCTAGATCGATAGCGCAGTGGAATTAGCATGACAGAGAAATCGCATTCGGTGGGTCCCACGAAAAATAAAATAGCTTGCATCAAGTTCTTTCGAATTATTCATTTTTCTTCCCTCAGCCTCATGATAAACTCATAACCCAAATTCCACTTTCCCCAGTCCACTCGGATGGTGCATTCAACGCTTGCATTGCACCACCGCTGATACCGTTGATTTTTCCCATCGTTCAGCCTGAAATGTCCAGATAATCCTGGGTCTCGCTTCATGTTTGGGTACCATCGAAAATCGATCCACCCATATACCACTCACACCAAACACATACCATGTATCCAATTATTTTTCCACGTGAACCCTTTATTTTCCTCCCATGAACGCAATCATATTTTTTTCAACCATTTCTATTTATTTATTTTTTTTCACACTTTATGCGGTTGTTTCTACTTTTTTTTTGTGTGGGGGGGGGGGGGGGGGGGTATTTTTTTTTTGTCACACACCGGTGGCTTTTGAATTTTTGGCATTCATACGATCCAAAGTCCCGGATGGCCGCTGACTTGGCGCCAGTGATTCGATACTATCGCACGTGACAGCCAGTCTATAAATCTCCCCCCCCCCCTCTCTCTCTCTCCCTCATTCCGCCGGAAAATAATAACATGAAGGATTTTCGGAGGAAAAAAGGTTCAAGCGATGATGACAAAAAATTGGTGACGGTGAAATATGTTCGGGGAAATTGATTGTGAATTCATTTGAAATAGAATTTTCCATTTTGTTCGGGATAAAGAGGCGAACGAACAATAAATAAAATAAATGATCACTGACCGTCACATAACCGTCACCTGATCAATTCCAAATTTTAATCTCACTGGAAAATTTCAACCCTCGAATACACCACGAAAATAATTCGTACCAACTCCATTATTCCCGACAGCGAAAATTCTGGTGGATTAATAATTTAAATAGGTCATTCATGAACTATTAAAAAAATATTCACTTCACAAGGGTAAACTGTCCATTCATAATTCGCTAATGAACTCCATTAAATCTGAATTAATCGATTTATCATCGCTCTCGAGCTTTCCCCGTTGTTCTAA
The DNA here is from genome assembly GCF_000806365.1 of Fopius arisanus. NCBI lineage: Eukaryota > Metazoa > Arthropoda > Insecta > Hymenoptera > Braconidae > Fopius > Fopius arisanus. The sequence goes on along the minus strand of NW_011887792.1, from coordinate 21,380 downwards.
AAATGTAATATCATTTCGTTGATCAATGAATTATTTTAGGGATGAATTATAAACCGTCAGACAAAATTTTCAGATGACTGCTGAGAAGAATTGTGTATTTTTACGAGATACATGACGAGAATAGCTTTCGGTGGAATGAGGACATTCTTCTCGGAATAATTTCCGAATGGATTGAACAAATCGATCACTCCCACATGTGAAGCGGACGCAACAACCCGATAAATTCACCTCGAATATTCGTTTCGATTCCGTGACAAAGTTGGAATTCGATGGGAAGTCCGAAAGACATCTACGTCACAGGGCATTACACCCCAGACACGTGTAAATTCCATCTGAACCTACGACATACTGATGCATCGGTGAAGGACCTGAGAAAGAGAAGAAATGCCAGTGAAATTCACGAGACAGTTTTCACCATTCGATATCTCGACTTTTCGAGGTACAAAGGTTTATTGCCACACCCAGAAACCGGTAATCAATCGGTATTAATTCTCCACGTGAAAAAACTGGTTTTGACAAATCGAAGTACAAACACTTAATTACCCCTCACAATCAATGAAAACTCATTCATCTGCACTGAGGAGTCGCACCAGCCCCAAACAAATCTTTCAATTACCGGGAGTTTTAATACCATCAGCAAGCATCAACCTTTGATCCTTTTCATGGGGTATCTCGAAGTTGTCCGGTAAATTCCATCAAACTTGAAAATTGATTGAATTTGCGGTACCAATTGAAGTTTAAATCCCATCCCAGTGTTCTTTCATCCAAAACAATTCATTCACTTTCAAATCAATAAACTCGAGAGAGCGATTGAAACAATTTTGCAATCAATTGATTTTCCGTATCAAAGGTGTAATGAAGCACCTGGAGATAATAACCTCGAGTTATCGATAAATTTATGGTATTCATCGATGCAAATGATGAAATTGGGGATCGGTGAATGGAGACAGTACACATACCTGTGGAATCTCATGGTGGCACTGGGTCAGGGATCCCTGTGTTGGAAACACTGTGACCGGATGATGACGTCGCATTCATCAAGGGATACATCCCTGGTGTTCCTGGCCTTGGGGTATGCGGACTCAGAACTAATATCACCGCTTCCTATGGCAGACGTTTGCGTGTGATTGCATTTATGACCCTCGGGTACTGAATACTCGTAAATTACACACGGAATTGTTTCATTGGCATTTGTGAGTTGCCGGTTGATTTCTCGGGAAAGAGACTCTGAAAATTCGCCAGGGTATTTACATCACTTGGAAAATAATTGTGCAATGATTATATTTTAGCCTTTAAATAGAAAGAAGTTGAGATTTATGCAATTGAGTGGAGAATTTTCCCTGAACTGGAACAACATAATCCTTCCATCTAGCTTCAGCTTCAAAAACACTACAGCTATGAATTAATAACCCTTCGTCAGCCTCCAACAACAAGACGTTTGACATCAGGATTAAGACTAATGCATTCCCATTCGTATCCACTTCTAGTCACGTTGTTCCTCGTATTTGCTAAAAGCAGTGGTGGTGTGACTGACGGTTCGAGGCCAAACCCGAGTGGATCCAGTGTCTGGGTTGAAGTTAAGCCAACCGTTGTACCAAGGATAGCACCACCCATATTCACCGCATCCATCAACCACGGGGTGAAACTGAATTTTGCCGTGGGCGTTGGTAACAGGTACATCGGCATGAATGTAAAGGTGGAGAGATAAGTAGTACACGACGAAAACCGTTTGCCATCCCTTGGATGAGAGACACACTGTTAGTCACGGGATTCTAACAAATTGTTCCTACACGAGTATACCCTCTAGGCGAGTTGTCATTTTCGAGTGAACGTGACCGTGCGCACCAGGAATAGGATGTGGGTGTGAACGGGCCTTTGAGGATCAGTGTTTACCTACTGGGTGGCTTGGCAGACAGTATGTGCTGTACCGTCTCATTATCATAGACACTCAAACGACTACGGGGATTACTGTCAAGTGATTCTTGGATGGTAAATAGTAATTTGACTGGAAAGTTTACAGCAGGACATGTTCACGTTCATCAATTTTTTTTGGGATGATGCAGGAAAGCTAATCTCATCTTCATGAGCTGATCAGAGGCTGGAGAATCGCTGGATCAGACTGGGATAATCAAAGGATTTTGATTGCGGGCTAATGTGTAAAGGCAATTCGTCAACATCAAGTGGAGCCTTTCCTGGGTAAATATAGAAAATTGGAAGTACCTGACCAGGAGCCATGGTGCTCTCATGGTTTGGTGGAGTTTGTTCCCCGCACCTACCCACTTCCGGCTTCATGGTTTCGGACATAAATTGCAACTGGCTACGATCTTGCATTTAGCACCGGGGGTTCAGCAAGCATACGGTTGCCCTCACCAATTAATCACAGCATGACAAATCGCCTAGACCAATGCCTTTCGAGATTTCACCCGCGTGTCATTCGTAATCCGGTAATTGGCAACTTAAAATTTCCGGCGTAGAAATTGTAATCGGAATATTTTTTCAAAACTTTCAAAAAATTTCTGGAAAACTTTTCCGAATTTTTCTTTATTAAACAAAAAAATCGGAAAACAAAAGAATTTTATCTCGCGGAAAGGTTTTGACAAATTTTTCAAAAATTTGAATAGGATTATTTTTTTTATAATTTACATGGCGTTTTTTTTTTGAGAATATTAAAAATCAAAAAAGTGAGAAAACAACAGTATAATTAAAAAAAAAAATTATATTCGCAAAAATTTCTACAAAATGATAAAAAAAATTTTCCGAAACAAATGTTTGAAAAATTTTTCAAAACATTCCCAAAAATACAATTGTTTTGTCCCAATGTTTTTTTGTTTAAAAAAAAAATCTGAAAAGTTTTCCAGAAATTTTTTTTTCCCGGGAGGCTAGAGCTAACTTCTGGATTTTCTTCTGGTTTAGAAATACAGCGTTAATAGTTGAATAAATAATGTGCGGTTGTCATGGTAGATCATAACAATTGTTGGAATAATAATTGATATCGATATTGACAACGCCTAGTCCATTGCACCCAATATCCATTTTCCCCGCATTGGCGTTGGATTAATGAATATTCGATTCTCGGCAATTAAAACTCACATTTCAACAATTAGTTTCGCAATGCTGCACAGAACCCGAGAGGATGGATATGCCACTGTTCAAAGTAATCCTTCAAACGCACTCATGATAATAACGTTTGATTAGAAGTATTCGACCACAGCGATTCCCAAATCATGAAGAAGAATTACTCAAAGTAACACCGTTAAATACCCGGAATTAATTGCCTAGAGAAAAATATCCTGGAAAAATGCCCGCGAAATGAACTCTACCGAAGGATTTTGACGGGCTAATTAAATCCAGGAGCCTGAACGTGAAGTCAAACAAACATTGAGAATTTTCCGGATGGAAATAATTGCTGGGTGAGCCCTTTGAATACCATTTTCATCAGTCACCTGGAGCTCCAGTATCAGTTTTCCACCGTCGGTTAGTTCATTGAGCTCTGCTTTATATGCGTATTGCGACCGGTTGAATCGATTTAGACTTTATCACTCTTCTCACCAAAGCACCCACACCCTGACTTCGAATGTAAAGCAGCCTGTGACGTTTGGTCACGGTAAATTTTCCAATTCAAACAGTTATACATTGGCAACTGGCAAAGCGTCAAAGTGAAGGTAAAGAGGATGGACCGAGGGGATTTCAGGGGAAGTGTGAGTTCTAGCGTTCGTGTCACGCCGATTTGGGTTTCAACCACCCTTACATAACCAGTGCACCAACGCGCGTCCGTTTAATCAAAGACTTCCTGGATTGTTGGAGCAACCGCATCGTGCCCGCATTACTCTCAAGTGGCACCCACCCTACTTTACCACCCCCCTACACCCACCATCGCCCACTCCGACAAAACCACCCACTCAGGCCTGTAAACCCTCACCTCCACTGATGTTTACTCAATGTGTTTCCAACCCCCTCTATGCAACACCAGTGCTCAGCGAACACGCGTCGCATTTGGCCATTTCATAACAGCCGTTCCCCGCTATCTTTGTGACCAACGAGGGAGGTGAAATTGTATAAGGGCTCTTAACTCGACATTAACCAAGCCTTCAGCACCATTTATGACTGCCACTGGCACAGCTAACTGTTTCCGTTTAAGCACTTGTGGTTTGCAATAATATCTAACGGTTGAATTGCATTCTTCTGGTACTGGTGTTTGAAGGTATTGAATGCTGCTAGTTGAGTCCTCCTAACTTCATCCGGACTTCACGACTCAATTAGTGTCAAGAAAATTGTACAGCACTCATTCTAAAGTCAGGATTACAGATCAAGATTAATAGTAATCATCTCGGAACCAGAGGAGAACGAGATTTGGATGATGGGAATTGATTGGATTGATCTTCAGTTCGAGCCAGGATTAAACGAACGATTGTTATACTCGAGTGGATCTAACATCGATGCCCTTATGATTACTCATCGCAGAAAGAAAGGTGCATTAGCTAATCATTGATCGGTATTTACTCTGAATTCGCTGACAAGCAATTTCCCTAATTGCGTCCACTCAATCCCCTGAACCACCTTAAATCAATAACCTAATCCACGATTGATTCATATACACATGCACCAGCACTGGTACCCACAATTCGTTATAATAATATCTCTAGTAGATAGCGTGTGCATGCAATTAGCAATTAAAATCGTAGATTCGGTGGCTAGGGATTCAGGTGGATTGCAGTGGATGAAGCGGCAGTAGGGACCATGTGATAACATTGCCGTAGCATTTCGATATCGACCCTCGGATTATAATTACTATTTGTACCTAGTGATACATTATTAGGGAACTGATTTGCATGCTATCGTGTGTACCAGCGCTGAGGTACATACAGAAATATTTGCAATATTAATTATTTGTTGTTGCGTTGATGTTTACTCACATCGTTTTGAGCGAAAGTTGGAGTTATTGGTCCATCACTTGCTTCCCATTTGTCAGCAATGCGAATTGTCTCGGCTGTCTTCTGCTGAACCGATTTTGATTCGTCCAGCAGTGTCAGCTCGTAGAATTCTTGGATATCTGTAAGCAAATAGAATCATGGTATTATTCGGTTTTTTTGATTAAAGGCTTTCCTCCTGTCAGCAATGATTTTACGTTCTACCAACTTTTCCATCGAACCTCAAAATTCAATTAGCTGGAACAAAGACTTCCTTCACTTGCAGTGGAAATTAATTAAAATCCATGACATTTGAATTGAATCGTGTGAGTTTGAAAATTTAATGAAGTTTGTAACGATTGAAAATTATAATGCAGAGTTCATTTAATTTCACCTGCATCGGTTTCCACTGGAGTTTTCACGGATTTGAAATTTCATTTGCCATGTTTTTACATTTCTTTTATGGAGAGGATTTATTCAATTTGTTATTTACTCCACGATTGTTCGCAGGTCGAATTCCACTAATTAAATTATTCCACACTGTTGGAAAATTGAACTAGAATTTCCGAGTAATAAAATTGTAATCGGAATATTTTTTCCAAGTTTTAAAATAATTTCGGGAAAACTTTTCAGAAATTTTCTTTTGAAACAAAAAAAATCGGGGAATTAAACAATTGTATTTTTGGAAAATGTTTTTGTTAGAGCAAGTTTGAAATCTCGCGGTCAATTTGCATCACCAGAAATTACAATAGTTTGCCACATTTATCACTCGCATATTGGGCACACTGTTCTTGTCTAGATTGGAAAAAAGAGGGGTTTTATAGCAAAAATGGTGAATACAGTTTTGATGTAATCGAGAGTATCAAAATTGGAGCACGTGCAAGTGCAATCCAAGTATTATTCAATAAATATTGTGGAATCAAGTTTATAATTAAAATTGAAATGTTTATTAAGTAAAATCACGTGTGTCGACAAATTATTTCAAGGTTCCCCATAAATCTAACAGTTTTGAAAAATTTTTTGGAATTATAAAAAAATTTTCTAAATTATAAAAAAAATTTCCGATTCAAATTTCTGAAAATTTTTTCAAAACCTTTCCCAAAAATGAAATTATTTTGTTTTCCGATTTTTTTGTTCCATAAAAAAAATTTCTAAAAAGTTTTCCAAAAAATTCTTGACAATTCGAAAAAAATATTCCGATTACATTTTTTTTACCCGCGTTTCGAGTGAGAAACTTGAAATTTTGTATTGAAAATTTCATTACATTTCACCGCGAGTTTTTACGATGCCCATTGAAAATGAATCTCAATTGAATACGATAAACCAAAACCAAACGTCATTAATTTTCGACACAGAGCCCCTGAAATTTATCGCCGGAAACTTGTCAAAACAATAAATTGATAATACAAATACAGTAAACGCAAGAATCAGCGTCTCTAAGCCACTGATGCACTTCCAGGTATTCGGTACGAATGGGTAGTCCATAAAATGATGCTTTCTGTGAATACCGGAGTTTAATACTCAAATAACCGGAGGGCAATGGTAGCCAGGTTAACTCAGCTCCGGGTTTGGGTCATAAAGGTCACTATATCCGAGAATGTCGCGATAAGGGTAGAACATAATTTTCAATAGTTTAGACCGCAGTGAGGGGAGAATGGAGAAACTAGGACTCCAGTGCACACAGAGCTGAGGTGAATATATCATTCCACCTAGGACATGTCTACTGCAGGTCATGTGTGGACCTGGGGAACCCGTAACTCCTCGGTATACGAGGGAGAACATTCCGTGGTCTGGACTAGCGACTATTCGAGGATCTGTGTAAATATCAACAGAATTCTACGATGGATGCCCACCAAATTACCAAAACGATGGAGAATGAAAAATTATTGAAGACCCAGACTTTTCCGAATCCCGTGATTTTTCCTCCACTGGAATTCCCGGAATTCTGTGAATTAAATCTAAATTTTCTAATCGCATTCCTTTAATCCAATTAAGATCACCGTAGAACCGAATTATCATGCTGAAGTCTGGAGGACTCTGGAGACTAGTGGAAAATCATCTGCAATATGATAACTGCGAGACTTTTTAACTCGTGAAATTTGAACCGCAAAAACTATTGAAAACAAGAGGATTGAATAAACAATGAAAGCCCGGAGGCTTCACTCCATGCAATCCTGAAATCAATTTCATCTAGTGAAATAACTGTTGAATCAACGCCCATTCAAGCTCTAATCCCGTTTTGTCCAGAAATAATTGAAATGCGATTTGTCAATCTGTATTCTTATCCCATCATGAATTCAACACAATGAATACCTCATTTGCATCCAATTCGTTTGCCAATCATTTGCAAACGCTCAATCAGCTTGGAATTAGTCGAATCCTCGTCATTGAGGAAACCAAAATTTCAAAGCATCCTTTATGAATTTTGATAAGGTCAATTCAATTTTCGTGCTCCTGCGGCTCAACCCACTGCCAACAATCTCCTCAGAGACTAAATAACTCGTTAATAACCTCCGCTTAATTGTTACTCCAGGAGTCTCGTCAGGTGATGGTGAAACAGATCGATAATTGGAGAGTACTTTCACCCGAGTCTTTGATGTTAGAATATCGCGGGTAGAAGTCACACCGATTACAAAGTAAATCAAATCAAAATTGTCCGTTAATTATGAATAATTATCTGGCTGAAATTTCCAGGAAATTCATGTCACATTGACAGCCCATGATTGATCAATTATTGTCAAATGACAAATATATTCCTGACCTATAAAACATTACGGTAAAAATTACTTAATCATGATGAAATGGAAAATATTCACTCGTTTTATTTAATCAATTTTTCTCACTGATGAAATCAGCTTGACTGATTTCCATTTTCATTTTCTTATTCCACAGCTTTCGAAATTGTCCAAGACTACTTGAATCAATACTTAATCACTCTGGTGTAAGTTGGTGGAGCTTAAATCCATAATGAGGATATACAATCTCCAAAAGTTTCGAGTTACTCACTAGAGACGTACGAAAATGTGTTATGCTCTTGGGATACTAACGAACAACAATTCGAAGCAGTTGGAGAACTGCATTTCATCGATTTGTTGGCTACACCGAAGTTTCTTGGATGTCCTGAGGCATCTTGGAATACAGTAGCATACCTATATCGAAAAAGCCGTGAAACAAGAATATAAATCATGAGGAATACCAGTAAATTCGAATAATCCCGCGTACCCCATCAATTTTCAATTATAAAAATCGAATCGATCCGATAATTTTTAAACTACACCACTTGAATTCTCGCAATATCGACAAGCGGATATTTCAATCATGTCGATTATTAATATTTCATCAATCGATAAAATATTTTCCAACTACTTGAGACACCATCCATGAGAAAATTCATATAGATTATGTTTACCACGTCGATATATCCCATAAAATCTTGGCAATTTTCTTGTAGACACTCCGGTAGAAATTTCATCTCAGCCAATGTCTGGTTTTCTTATCTTTTGTCGCAGGTAGAAGAAAGATCATGTGTCTTTCGTGAATGTGAAACCAGCGGCTTATCAGGTTCACCCCGAGGATAACCCGAGAAATTTGTGGGGGTAAGGGAGTACATTACAATATTTATTGCTATCGATTCCGGTCATTTTATTTTTCATCCAATGAAACCGATAGGAATCCCATGCGCTTTGCTGGGAGAGTTTGACCGTCAGTATGACAACAGCAATGAAGGTAATTGCTGAGAAAAATATAAAAATCAATTGGTCTGAACTGAACTCATGTTTTTCCGCCCCAATCCTCATCTACTCTATCCCTTTCTCATTCCGAGGGCAGACGATTTATCGGATTGAATCGAGGTGAAAAAGTATGGGCTGCATCGACAGGAAGGTTTTTCCCAATTCAAGCATTGAACGCAATTACCTCGGGATGTGCAGAAAAATTAACGTTACAGCAGCAGCTGATGTGTTCTCATGGAAATTTAATCCGTTTTGCGCTCTTCCAGTTCAGCTCGAGGGCATTAAAAGGTATCTCGTTGCATTATTATCGATAATGATCACTTGATTAAATTCGAGAGCCCGATAGGTTCTATTGATACAATTCAGTTATGGATAGTATCACGATCGCGTTGGCTTTTCAATGAATATTATTTTTATTCAGTGACGTGAATTTACCAATGGTGAGGAATTATTAATAATCCGTTATATCAGTGATATATCTCGTTATCATGCAGTATCCTGACAACCGTTTGAAAAACTTGAAACCCATTTTACAGTATTTTCTCTGCGAATTTATACCATGAATATATTTTCAAGCCGCAGTCACGCGAGATTATTTGTAAGTGTTTCATGGAAGTTGCTGAGTTACTCAGAACTCACGAGTTTTCCCGGGAATTTTCACGCTGGAAGATATTCATCTAGTCATGATGAAAAAAAAATTATTTTCATAAAATAGACGAAATGAAAAAAAATTTATTTTCATCTCTCAATCAAATTGAAATTTTTTTTGGAGTGATTGAGAGGTCCGCTACTCAAAACTCACGAGTTTTCCCGAGAATTGAAAAAAAAAATTATTTTCCTCAATTTTCAAAAAAAAAAATATTTTTTTCGATCTTCGAAAAAAATGTATTTTTATGGATTTTCGAAAAAAAAATATTTTCATGCCTCAATTGAATCCAATATTTTTTTCGGACTGATTGAGGGGTCCGCTACTCAGAACTCACGAGTTTTTCCGGGAATGAAAAAAAAAAATTATTTTCTTCGATTTTCGAAAAAAATGTATTTTCATGGATTTTCAAAAAAAAATTTATTTTCATCCCTCAATTGAATTCAATCATTTTTTTTGGACTGATTGAGGGATCCGCTACTCAGAACTCACGATTTTTCCCGGGAATTTTCACACTGGAAGATATTCATCTAGCCATAATGAAGAAAAACCTATTTTCATCTCTCAATTAAATTCAATCCGCTGCCGCGGTTCGTTTTTATGCCGTTTAAAATTCTTATCGCGTCGGTTAGTCAGCGGAATTAAAAAACTATTTGGAATACGTCTCGGGGAAAGAAGGAGTTTTTTTTATGGCGTCAATGGTAGGTTTGTGGAGGCTTTTATAGGCGATTAAAAAATAAACATGAGGTTATGCTTCATGTTTGAAAAGTGAGAACTTCATTTCCCCTTTTAATTTCTGCTGTTCGTCCACATTAAACAGCCGATAAGTTGAAGACCGTGCGTCTGATCGAAAAGTTGCTCAGGAATTTACGATCCATAATTCCACCCACAATTTTGGGTTGAAGTTTGGACCTTGGGTTTTTGAACACTCTGCATATTTCGCCCAAAGGAACACGTGTTTCCGGTCTTACACCTCCCCGAATATTTCGGTCGACATTAAACCGAGAACCTAACGACGAAAACTCGTACAGCTTTCATCCATAAAGCACGTACTGCAAGATCAGTGCTGGACGATCGTTGCTGAATATTGATTCGCAATTAACACAAGCTTTATAACGAAACTTTGGTTTGCAATTATAATTCATTGATGGATTCCTAGAGAGTGCTGAGTGATTATTATGCACAGGATGCGCGTGTTTGACTTGCCTAAGGGCGTGGCTGCTTCTATTCGGATTATATAATAATGTAGCCGAGTGGAAATTTTTTCCAAATTAGAAATCGTCGAACGATTGGCCCTAAGGCTCTAAAAGTAAGGCCCTAAAAATGGACTTAAAAGTCCCAAGAGGCCGTAAAGGGCCTGGGCCGAAATAATGTCAACAGGAAAAGGGCCTCTGCCGTGTAACTCCAGGCAAAAAATTCTCAGCATTTTGAATTTCAAAAAAAAAAATACGATCGATCATAGAAATTACTTCTCGCTCTATCCAAAACTCGAAAAGCAATATTACACGCGCGATGAACGACTACAACTGTCCAACTCATCATAGAGAGTTTTCCCTCCATTCCAATTTCACGGAATTAACGTGTAGGACAGAATGAAATTACATCAGCGTCAGTCAATGTCCGTACACATGGGGCGTAAAATCTCATCGGCTGTCCTAATCTGATGCTATTCTCTCCAAAAACCCATACCCATACCAGGATCTATTTTTTTTAATTAAAAAAAAAAACTCAAACGCGAATTCACCCAGTGGCACTTGAACGAGTAAGATAAATTATCGGGGGGATATCTCGAGGTTACGGGACTCATCATTTATCACCTCCTTCATATTTATTATCGGACCCTTTCCGTCCACTGCAGGATGAGGTATTTATTCGTATCAACTTACGGGGGTGGAGAAGCTTCAGTGGATAGCGATCATTACTCACGTATGGAACGGTTGTAGGGCATCTCAGTTATGGCTTGACATATTCATGGTAATGAAGAGAGAAGCAACCGAAATTTGATGATATCACCGGAGCGATGATTTTTCATTTTGAATAAATCAATCTTTGATTTACTTAATTAGTATAATTGTTCTAAAACGTGTGCTCCAGAAGAAGGAAAAATCTCATGCCATTTAAAGGTGAGCTATCCATTAAAATTTCGCACAATCATGAAATTTTCTCTCTGGGGGATATTCAGGATAATGTCTGAAGGTAATAATTAACTGAGAAAAACGTTATGTATTTTCAGGGATCACGAACATTCGGCCAATCCATTGAGGCATGACTCAACTACTTCGATTCCGCAGAGTGAATGAATTTTACCTCTGGTGAAGCGAGAGCGACGCAAATGGATTGGAACGGCCCCAGGACCCATTTCCAATTGTCTTTTATCTGGCAGAAACAAGACACGACCGATTCTCCTTTTTTCTTATACATTTTCACGAACCAGAACGAGTACTTACGACAAATGAACCTCAGGACATCCCTGAAGTACTCACGTATCACATGTTACAGAGTGGCTGACCAATGCCGTGCCGTTTCTACTTACGGGCTTCATCATCATGAAAATGTTTTATACTCCCTCTATTTTCTTCAAGACTCGTAAACATTTTACAGGACATGTTTGCGCAATCAAATTCTACAGTGAAAGAAACATCCCATGACTCTTCCCAGTTCTTCATACCAGGAAAATCTCGAAAACTACCTGAAGATTTGAAATGAGATTAAACCAGATTTACACCCATCGCTATTTCGACCAATCAAAACCCTAATTGCATTCTTAATTAGTTTGACTGTTTGTAAATGAAAAACGCCGATCTACCTCGCGCCTTCCTCAATATGCTAATTAATTCTTCATAATTACGCTCCGGTCCTCTCAAACAAAAAAAAAAAAATCAATACCCCCGTCCCGTAGTCCATGAATAAATTACCTCCACCCACAATGAGCAATCCCCACCTTATTTTACATCAACAAACTCACCCCTAAAATTCTTCGCTTCACTACTATCATGAATAATTATCCACCGCGTGAAGGGCTAAATTTTCCGACTCCAAAACCCGAGCAGATAATTCTTAACAGAGCAGAAACTGGCGATTTATCGTGTAAGCTTTCAGTTGCTGCATCGTACGTGCAGCTAAGTACAGGTAATTACCCCAACTCAAGTCGCAATACTCATGCCACTTTCCACCCTCTCACCCACTTACCCATTGTTTTTGCTGTTTTCCTCACTCTCCACCGGGTGCTTTACCCCTCCAATTTACAACATTCACTAAGCTACCCATCCACGGGGAATGGGAAAAGGAAGGTAAAAATAGTTATGCGTAAATTTTTGTCGGCCATTGTAACGCCAAAAAAAAGTGGGTAAGAATTTCAGCGATAAAAAAAGGAAAAATTGCAGAACAATAACCGCAATGTCGTCGGGTCGGTTGTGCTGCGCCAATTAAAACTCTTGTGTGTTGGTATCATCCAGAAAACGATTGTGAAAAACTCGTGGGACAAAGGTAGATGGAAAAAATGCGGGAAAAAAAATAAAACACAATGGAAAAACTTTTTCTCTAATTCTCCACTATTTACTGCGACACTCTTCTGGTAAAGTTGCCGACGTAAAACCGATTCTAACAGGCGGTGAAAATTGTAGCACTCCGTGGAGGGTGCAAGCGGTTTCGTTGACTAATCGAGAGCCCCCTGGGCTCGACAATCTAGACGCAGACATTTATTGCTAGACTCTGAGAATATATACACGTACCGGGTTCTGGGATCGTTTCTCGGCAATAAACGTCCGGTGTACATTTTCCAGCGTGCGTTTTTCATCTTTTGTTTGAGACAGGGTAAATGGTAATTTCTAAATTCTCCCTTGAGGATGAATTCTCGTGATAAATTCGTGTCACGTGATACTTTTATTACTCCGTATAATTATTCAGATGGAATTATCGTGAGCCATGATTTGGTCCGAGTCATAAAAATTAAAAGTCGAGGTAATTGAAGTTGAGACATTGACTTATCCACCGGTAACAAGTGAAGGGTCTGATTATCTCTGGAACGAGAAATTCATTTATTTCTCAGAGCAAATGAGAATCTTTCAGACATATTATCCATGTTGGCATGTTAATTTCTCATGAAGCAATCCCAATGAATTTCTCATTTCTTAAAATAGAGTTTTCTTTGGATTTTCCATAAATAAATCTTGAGAATTTTTAATTAAAAAATTCAGTGGCCTTCAATCGACGATGTAACACAGCTGTTTTGATATTGTATTGCAGGAGTGGATGGGAAAGGGTAGTACTGAGTCAGGTCAGCGTCATTTCGTAATAAACTCAGTGGGTAATATTACAGCGCCTGGGACCACCTCGACACGAACATGCTTTCAGCTTTAAAGCACGGAGTGTACATTTGGCTTCTTGCGGTGTTGGCTGGTAAAAACTATTTTACAACTGGAGGGAACGAAGTGCAACTGACCAGGCAGATGGAGGGTGATACATATAAAGGTATATGTGAGATAAAAAACGTGAGTTGAATTCGCATTTTGGGAGTCGGTACGTCTGGATCGTTATCACCGTACTTAGATCCAAATTCGAAAAAGCATACAGAGTGCGTTTTGAAATTTTTGGATACGATGGAGAGTCAATGAGCTATCAAAGGATTATGAGAATGAACAGCGCCATTGGTGGATTCAAAGGGAATTCCCGGAGAATTGCCAGAATTTTATTGGACTTTTTACTCGGTAAGCTCTGGATATTACCACCTACAACTTGCAAACAAGTTGAAAACTTTGGAGACGTTTTGTCAAATCTGCACGTACCTGTTTCAGAAAGCAACTCTACACGCAAGGTTCGGAGAGAGTCTCATGTTGGAAGAGCTAAATGCATCGGGTTTGTTAATGCTCGGCTACCAAAAGTTCTAGATAATGTAAAATTCTCAACTTAGTTCGCACCAGAAGTGGGCGACACAATTTTCCGTACTTCTGATGTTCATTGTCTTTCAACCGTTCTCTGGAACATTTTGAGATAATTTTGATGGCTTCAGGGATGAATTCTTTAGATGCAGCAGAGAGAGATGTGCTGTGTCTTTGAACCAAATTCTTTAATGAAGCGAAATCTCACGTTTCTCGAGGAGTTATCCAAAATCTACCACGGGAATGCAAAAAAAAATTGTCGTAATTGCATCACAAACTGTATGAATTGCATCCTAGGACAATTCCATGCCTCTTTAGTACGCAACGACTCATCAGAAGGTGTCACAGGCATTTCACGTGACACTGATATGCCTCTGTGTGTTCTCGAGATAATGTAGTAAATGTTTGAACAAAAGCAAGCACGCATAATGCACCACCCAGCAACTGTACCACGGTATAGCAACGCAGACTGAAGTACGTGCTTCTATTATAACGGATAAGGGGCAACTCGTCAGTCTGGTAGGACAGCCACAACTGGTATACAGATGAAATTCTATATTTCTGCACTACAGTGTGACAATGAGAAAGTTTCATCAACTCTAGTCTATACTCAACCCACTCTAGACGCGATGACATCAGGGGCCTATTCTCAACGCGTTAAGTACTAATTCAAAATCCCCGCGAATCGTTCATCAATGAGATACTTTGGTATGAAGTCATTCGACTCATTCGATTTATTTACCCGGATAATCTAATTATCCGTAAATTTTATCTAGTCTCACTCAAGGACGGCGCAAGGTTGCTTCATGAACACATGCTGATTGAAGATGAAAGCGAATGAAACAATTTGAGAAGTAGTCAGACATCGAAGAATGCCGGATGGGGGGGCAGAATTTTTGGAATGCAGAAGTGATTCAATCTGGAAAGTTCATGGAACTTTTGATAAGCCCTATCTCATAAAACTGACTCGTGGTGTAATGAAAATAACTGGGAGCCGGGATGAGTGAGAAATTTCGAGGAGCAAGTTTATTAAACGTGTTTTAGACTTGTGATATAGCACCATGTGCGAAAGTTGTATTTCGTCGTTGAATATTCCCGAGATGTATATGTATATCTCGACATCTCGTTAGGTTACGCCATCTGGTAGTGTATATTATTTTGGAGGACATGATGTATGCAGAACTGGTTGGGGGACATGATGCAGATGGTCGCATAAGTGCGGTCGGGGAATCCCCGTCGATAGTCTGAGCGGTGTAAATCTGCTTTATCGAGTTTTAGAGAGACAGAGAGGGCAGAGGGTTTCATATCCGGAGAATTGTCACAGCGTATTACTAATGAGTTTACGTACGAAGACTTGTGACTCATGAAATATTAAAGGATATAAATAACTTTGCGCGAATTATCTGCAAGTGAATTTCTTGGAAATTATGCGGTTTTGTAATGAATATCCATTTTTGCGAAGCCATATTGAAATGGATTATGAAAACGCAAGTAACCGATCAATAAATGATAAATATGAACGGAAAGACTGACCGAATCCATAAAACATGAGATTTACTCGATTTTGGGTGTGTGAATAAAAAATTTCTCGCTGATTTCCGATTTTTTTCCACATATGGAAATAGTTTCCGTTAAGTATTCTAGAAATGTAAAGGAAAATGGCGATGTGTACGTACAGTTCACAGAATCAAAATTTTTTGACTGTTCCAAAAAAATGAAGATAACGTTCAAACAAATACCTTCTTTAGGTGCAACGTAACCATGTACTTCGCAGTAACTGCCAGCAGGTCCAGCACCACCAGGTGTATCAAGTGTAAAAAGTGTATTAGCCGAAGACACAGTGAGTCCATCCTCCGGTGTGTGGAGAAGACTTGAAGTTGGACGATTGTGCTGATGGCCTCGATGCTGATGACCATGATGTGGATGCTGTTGTGTCGTAACCATTTCATCGCGTTTGCACTTTGAGCATCGACGCATCTCAGACCTAACGCGCAATAGCCAAACCATACCGAACAGTGCCATAGCAACATCGAAGACCCCCGGACTCGACGATTGCTTCATGCTCGTTGGTACACAGTCATCGAGGCAAGTCGCGTCCCCACGATACATCACCCTCAACCCTAGCTTTCACCACAACCAATGTCTCACACAAAATACACTAGCAAGAACCTTTTGTAACTTGTCGACTGCTTCTTATCCAATTTCAGTCGTCCAAATCCACAGATCAATTGATCAATCGCTTCCTCTGTTTACTTTCCTCTTTTCCTTTTGCTCGTTGAATCTGATGACCTTCTATTATCCCCTTCAAAGGACCAACCACCGAGTCCCAGATTCTTTATCACAAGCATTTGGACTGATTCGGATGATCAGTTGGTCAGGCCCAGTGGGTCACGAGTGCTCATTCATCATCACTGCAGTCAGCTGTACGAGCATCAATTCACGATTGCTCCACTTTTCCATCTTTCATTCTACCTTTACTTTCGAGGTTTCTCTCTGATATTGAGCAAATCACAAGTAGCAGTCTGTTTGGTGCTATCGTCAAGGTATAAAAATAAGAAAGACTCTTTTGTTCTTCAATAAAACTAAGTGAACTACTTCTCCGATGTGCCCTTTTTTTTTTATTTTCCAGGGGGATAAAACATCAGTTATTGGAAACACTTGGCTTTCATCTGGTGCATTCTATTCTCGTGCACTTTGGTTGAATGCAAATGGAAAATCGTGGCATTTGAGTTGGGATCGTAAAGCTTTCATGGTTTGGCAGGATACTGGAGAGTAAAAAGAAATGAACCAACTTGGTGTGGGTCTGATATGAGGACGAGGAAGGGAGAAGTGAGACGATGGGTACAAGGCTCTCGAACGTAAGTAACGAGATTTCTTGCAGCTGAGGGAGGATGCATTCTGGTGAAAATGCAAATGTCACTTTTTCCGGGTCAAAATGGCGGAAACACGATTGTACATCACCATGGTGATCTCTCGATTATATTTATATCACCAGAATATTGGAATGAATTATTTCTCACATCAATGTTTTCCTTTTTTCATCATATTCTACCAGATATCCTGAAAAAAAGTCGTCGGTCAATCAGAAAGCGATGAAGTAATTGGATTTACTCATCTTTTCAATCCTCTGACGTGCTATTGACTTTGAGATCCGTACGATGTTGGGGAAACGATTTCGAGGGCTCAATCACGTCAGACAGCTCAAGTGCTGGCACTTGTGCATCACGTGTTACAACAATTTTCGCGTGTACGTAACTGACACTTCATCTTCGCGTTATAGTTGAGGAAATTTTTTAACGTGCACCTCTAGGTTTTTCAGTTCACCTCTACTTTCTAGGGATAAACGATACATGCGGGAATCAATACGGAATGTGTCAATCGCAGAATATTCTCTCTTAGAAACGTCTCGATTTTCTAGAACCATTCAGACAAAATTTTGTCATTTTTATTCTAGTTTACTTTTTGAATTGATTAATTTCCGGCCAATTGGTGACTTACGTTCAATGGTTGGACAAAAAAAAACGTGTGGGCGGGTTTTTCATGTGTGAATTATGAGGCTGTACGGAAATCGCTGTGAATTCGGTAGCCGGTTTATGACGGAAAATAATAAATTTTCAAAAGGTTGGGGGTCCATGTAAAGAATTGGTCGACAAATAACTGGGTTTTGTAGTGAACTGTGCGATTGAACCGTTGATTCATGGACGACAATGTAGAATAATAGTACCGATTCAATTACGCATGAGTACTTTTGATTAAGGGGAGCGAAAGTACTCTCAATTACAATTTTTTTCCATTATCGAAATTGCGTGTGAAACGATTATTTTATCGCTGTCAGTTGTTCCGACCAGGAGCTCCGATCGGGGTCAGCCCATTATTTGAGACTTAGCTGTCGTAAGATGAGGGAATGTACAGAAAAAAAAATTGTAATTGTGGTTTATGAAATTATTTGACTTCGGCCTTCGGGAGGGCCCGCGAAAATCGAGGGATAAATTAAATCGTACAACAATATTATCGCATTTTTAATGGCTTTCTACAAAATTCATCCTGTGGAATGCTATACCTCTCGTTTATATCCAGAAATCGATTCAGAACAGCAGACCAGGGAGAATAGGTAAACAAGGTCTACAACTACTCGGATATTCTCTTTTGGATGTCTCTGTTTTCCCACCCACCTATTTCCACCGGTTCGTTTACTCTCCGACATTGTCAAGCCGAATACCGAGTCGAATTTCCCCGTTGGATCGACCCTTCGTGGACTATCAAGCTCCACCTTGAAATGTCCTGAATAATTCTTTTAATCTGAAGAATTCATCTCGTGAAATGCCTGGTTTTTCCCTCGTACAAGTCACTTTGCGAATTCTAGATGATGTCCCTCCATTCTGATACCGAAGAGGGTTTTCTTAATAGAGAGTTTAATCCCTCGAGATAACTTCACCGACTGGGGAAAGACGTACAACAATAATCGATCGCCCTCGGGGTCCTCGGAGGGGTAAATTCCACTTGAAAATTCCGAGTTCTCAACAATTCAAGATTTCCGTCAGATGATTGCACGATCCCTGTTATAATTAGCGGAGTTTATTCCTCAGGTGAGTATTACATTATTGCAAAGCTAATTGTTCAGTCTGAGTGCACGGGAATTACAAAAATGAAATGAGAATCAAATGTTTCTTTACAAATTTATAATAATCCGCAGCGGAATGTTATTTTGTGTTCAACGAATTTAGATTTTCAGGGGTTAACCGCGAGATTGATCATCAGAATTCGCGGGTGATAAGCACCGAAAAACCCTCGATCCAGAGAAATCTCATTTGTCTCCTTTCAGTACCAAACAGCATTATCATCAACCTAACGAAGCAAGACCTTTTTCAATTTCGAATCAGACACTGCAGAAGGGATTAATCCTGCCATGTCGAGAATAATCTCATCACCAAGAATGATTCTGTAACTTTTTCCTTCAATGGGTGAAAACTTCTGGCCTGAGAGAAAAGAGCTGAGGATTCTGCAGTATAATTAATGAATGAAGTTTTCTCACTCTCTCGTACCATTCATTGTTGATGATCTGGAAAATTGCCTCGGGTGGAAATCCATTGAAATAATAATGCGATTGACTAACGAAGTCTACTTCAACTTTTAATGTCCAGTAGTCTAAAAGGGAAAAATCAATGTTACTCGGAAAGTTTCGAACAAACTGGTAGATTATATTCTTTCAATTTCATCCAACCTACGACGGACATTTGTAACTCCTCTGTTTTACAATCCGTAAAAATAACGAGACTTTCCTGGGCTTTTTTGTGATGATAGTGGAGAGGGAAAAAAAGGAATGAACGTTAATTGGCATTTTAAGTCGGAGTTATCCCGTGGTTGGTGTTGTAAGTTAGTCTTGTCGGTCGTAAAAAGAAAAAGAATGGCACTGGCGTGAACGCAGAGGGAAAAGCCGTAACACCACAGGGACAGGTTAGATAGATCCTTTCTTCACTTCTTCAGGGTTTTTTTTTTTTCTGTTTTATACTTTTTTGGGATTTCCACTGGGAGGTTCTCATGCAGTCAACGACTTCTGTACCATTATCATGTCTTCTCAAGCGATATTTTATATTTAATGCTCCACGATGGCTGAATTATTATTCACTCTCCCGTTAAATAGCGACGGAAGATTTTCGCGGATTAGGGGAGACATTTGGATTAAAGCAGTGGCGAAATTCATTTCTTACGATTTTTGCATGGATGTGTGATGGGAATGCCCGGGAAAAAAAATGTAATCGGAATATTTTTTACAAATTTGTAAAAGATTTTTGAAAAACTTTTCGGAATATTTTTGTTTTGAAAAAAAAAAACGGAAAATAAAACAATTTTATTTTTGGGAAATGTTTGGAGAAATTTTTCAAAAATTTGTTTCGGAAAATTTTTTAAATATTTTTCTAGAAATTTTTGTGACTAATTTTTTTTTTCGATATTCTCAAAAAATCCTATTTAAATTTTTAAACATTTTTCAAAACCTGTCCCAAAAATAAAATTGTGTTTCCAATTTTTTTTTATTTCATAAAAAAAATTTTCTGAAAAGTTTTCCCAAAATTTTTTTAAAAATTTGAAAAAAAATTCCGATTCCAATTTTTTTCATCCGCTTTACTCATTTCATTCAATCGGTAAAAAAATGAGGGGCTCGTCCCACTGTTAAATATTTTAATCCGAGATAATACTCCCGACTAATATCCCTATTTGTAGCTAGTATCGAAATCTACCCTCGAGATTTTCTCCTGGAGATTCAGTTCA
The DNA here is from genome assembly GCF_000806365.1 of Fopius arisanus. NCBI lineage: Eukaryota > Metazoa > Arthropoda > Insecta > Hymenoptera > Braconidae > Fopius > Fopius arisanus. Next base: position 952 of record NW_011887792.1, on the reverse strand, counting down.
GTTCAACGGAGGGGAAACTCCATTTACCTTGTGGGATTCTATCCCCGGGTATTGGAGAGCTAGCGTCTTGGTTTCACCAACTTTTTTTCACCCATAGATCGTCGACCTGGGTGACAGCAGTTGGAGGAGGGGATGAAAAAGAGACAAACACAAGAACGAGTGATGCAGAGAAGGGAAAATTGTCCTGCGGAAGGAAACCAGTTCGAAGACTGACATCGCCTCCGGGGATTCGACGTGTCCGTGTCAACGATCGGGCAAACTTTCGGAAAGTGGAGACTCGCCGTTTCGAGAAAGTTTCACCCCCAGGGAGATAGAAATCGTTAGTTGCCATTCGATACCCTCACTCGAGATCTACTCTTTTTTTACAAACCATTATCAAAGTTCATGAAGCTTTGTGAATTACGGTGTTATCAATGTAGAGTTGAGAATTTTCTTGGCTGTCGTTGGCGGTGGAAAAGTTTCACGACTGATTGACCGATCAGAGAATTGCAAAATGTCGTATGATGCATTTATTACGGTAATTTGGGGTTCAAATGGGACGAGGGATTGAACGCAAGATTCAAAATGGATCTTGATCAATTTCCGGTTGATGTTTCGATCTGACAACCGTTCGCTGTTCAAACGAATGTCTACAATTTTTCTTTTCATCCGCATACAGTGCCGTAATATCTCATGGAATTCCTTCAGTCGAACGTGCATTCGAGATTTCTCCACGGACAAGAACACTTTATTTAAGCAATCAAACGTACATTCCCTCCGGCGATTACCGGTATGATATGTACTGTTTCATTCCGTGGGGATAAAAAATTGGAAATCCCTTTCCAAGTGGAAGATTTTGAAATCTGTGTCTCGTGCTAGATAGCTATGTGAAGTTGGCATCGAAGTTTGAAAAATCTAACTTTTTTTTGTTGGTTTGGATTGTACTCATTGAGTACTTGAATGTACCCTGTGC
>NW_011887791.1:869194-948245 GCF_000806365.1 Fopius arisanus | reverse complement strand
CATTATATTTTTTGAGGGCCTACAGGGGCTGGCATTTAGTTACCCGTAAAACGCGTTTTTTCTAGGGAATTCCCTAGGGACATGTCGGGCAAAAATCCCTCCACCCGGGCCTTAATAGCAAGTATTGTCATGAACAAAATCCATCAGATAAGAAAAACCATTCGATGTTATCGTCCTGAGGTAAGCGTCAAAATTATCGACGGGCTCGAAGTACCAGCAGAGTTGTAACTACCGGGAATGAGAGTTGCCATTTAAATCTAAAGGCCAGAAAACGTCAAAAATGTGGATTTATTTATACTATTTACCTCTCCATTATGTCGCGTTTAAAAACAATGGAAATTATTTTTTTAATTGAAAAAAAAAAACGGTATTCGCCATTCCACATGCAAAAAATTTTATAGAGGAATGCCAATGAATGTTTGTAAATTTCTGGTTCAATCAAAAAAAATTACCACCGAAAATTTATGGAATTCGTTTTACGAAATTTCCATTGGCAATATTCTCTTTCATTACCTATGATATAGTATAGTATGAAATTTCGCATAAAGTATGTCTCTTTGTAGGATCTGTCGGGCAGGTGTTGGCAAAATAATAGAGCAAATACAGTCAAATTAACTATAACAAAGTTTATGTGCAGAAGCATAATGCAAAGGTATACTCTGGTGTACTAATTATCAGGTGTTCGTATGCTGGTTAATTAACTAACTGCTGTCCGAGTAGCTTGATTTGACTACAAGAGCATTGCACAACTTCCTGCCTTATTACCATTTCACACTTTAATTACACATTACACTTTTAATAAACTTCTCGAACGTCCAATACTAACCGGTAAAAATTTAGAATGATCATCTAATCATCGAAAAAATTCGTGACTTCATCTTGTTTCGGAATTGGGTGGAACACTCTGAGATTGGATCTGAATATCTTGAAGATGCCGTCATCGCGGACACTATAGATGATATTTTACGGCTTTAAATATCAGCTGACTTCTACTTAGGTTTCAGGGGCTCATTCCTCATGTTGTAATAAGCAGTTGATACCGTTAATATATGTATGAAGGGTACTTATATTTCATATTTCATACATCGGGGTTTGCTTTCATGCACTCCACAATATTCATCAGTCGTGGATTCAACACGGAAAAAAAATATAGATGAACCAAATATATTTTATATTCGATCCGAGTATGTATTCGATTTTCAAAGGTAATGCCGATGACAAATAGATTTTCTCACGATTTTAAATCCTCTATTCTAATCTATTCTTCTATTACTAATGAATGCACCGCATAACACGTGGCAGAATCACAATTTCCACAAAATATTCAGATTCTGCACAAAAATAATGGAGTACTCTGAAAAAATTCCATAATAATTCCGTAAAATTTTCCTTAACCACTTTTCCCTGCAGAATTGAAGAAAAGGTACGTAATTTTTATTAAATATTTCCGTCCGTGTGCCCGTCGGTTTCGCATGGGCAATGTGGAGAGAAACTGATGGTGAGCATCTAATTTTCGGAGGAAACATGCTCCGCAGATTATACTAAAAGGGGAATTACGTTATCTCAAACAACTTTCCACCCATTCGGGGACCTTTGATGTGCCAGTGAAAAAAACTGGGGTCTGCATCACGATAGTGTAGAGGTCATTTTCCCCCGTGTCTATCCTTCGCCAAAAATAATTCCCCGTTAGGATTAATTGAGTGATTGATTAGGGAGTGGATTAAAAGCGCGAAATGATTGATGAATTAATCGATCGGCTGTCAATTCATGAACTCGTCCATTATGTACGAAAAAACAAAAAACCTCGAATGGCAAGCATTAAAAACGCTGAGAAACATCGCGAATTGAGTAATTCAATTTACCAAGGCACATGCAACAAGTCCCTGATTAAGCTGACACCCGCTAAACAGCTCATTAATTAAATATTTGGGAAACGAATTTATTTACTCGAAGGCTGGTTAATGATACAGTGACTTTACAATTGATCAATTGAAGTTGAGTGCAAATACTGTAGAACAATTCACTTATTTTCACTGCAGATATGTCTCTACATTGACTTCTGCCCAGTGAATTTACTTTACAAAATAGAATATAAGTGATTTTATAGTCCCAGTGTAACGGATCCAATGATTAACCAGTTGACCCGCGAGGTAATTAACTGTATTACCCTTCCACAACCGGGAAATCATTTACCAGGTCGACGATTGAGCCTGTGCTTCTACTAATCAATCAGTTAATTAAATAATTAATTGAGAAATTAATTAATCTAGCGCCTAATTAAAACGGAGGATCCTCGAATTAATCAACCACCCAGCAGTCCACCCACTTTTATCTGACCTCTCTATACTGAGTCCCAAAGGCCACATTCTACGGTAAAAAAATCGCTGAGCCACACCTGCTCGGCTCTGCTACTTTTGTTATATAAAGATATTAATTGTTGTCACACCCTACAAATATTTTGTCTACAGAAACATCGAACTCTGACAATAATGTGACCCGAGGGTTTTGGAATAGGTAGGATGGGAATTGGGATTATTCTCAATATTATTTTACAAGAAAAATTTCGAGAAAAAAATTCATAGTCGAATAATCTATTATAAGTTTTCATTTTGTAAGTTTCTTGAAAATTGATTTTGTATAACAAAAAGTCCCACCGTTTTTCGTCGCACACCCTAGCTGATAGGAATGATAAAAAAAAGTGAAATTGAATGAAACCATTTATCATAATTATTGTCATATTTATCATAATATAATATAGATTATTTCATGTATTGTAATATATATATTTTAATACTTCAGCAACACGAAGAAATTAATGAAGAAATAATGAGTTAAAAGAAGAATATACGTTCCTTTATACTTATAGTATAATTTAATTTTCCGTCACTAATTGAAAATTAAAACGATCGTTACCTAAAGTAGAAACATAATTTAAGATGAAACAGTCGTTAAATAACTTTTTATATTTTTTTATGTTGGAATATTTAACACATGGTTAAGTGCGTTAAAAGCTTACAGCAGAATACGCGCAACGACTGATCCTGAGGGGTGGGGGGTTGAAGTGCCTGGAGCCGGCGCCCTGAGAAGGGAAGTTTATTCAGTATAAATGCGTCTTTACTTCGGAGCACTCACTGTGTGCTTCGGTGGTTTTCCTGAAATTGTGCGCGGGAGTCAGCAGTAATAGTTTAATGTTTATTTTTCTTCGGTGGATCAAGAAATTTTTAATAAAAGACTTATGCACCGGTCTCGCTTCTTAATTGACAGTTTTATTAGTGTCGGCATGTAGAAAAGTGCTCCGCAAACTTTTATTAGTATTTATGGGACAATGTTTTTTTTTGGAAAATAATGGAACAGCGGTGGAAAAACAGTGAAAACATTTTATGGGTAAGATAAGCTATAAAACTGTTGTTATGCTAAATAGCGGTTGTATTAGGTAATTTCAGTTGTGTGAAATTGAGTGGAGTAATGATGACAAAATGTTTCCAGTGCAAATGATCGGATGAATTCTCGGGCAATATTTGTTGGAAAACTATTCGGCTGACATATTGCGTTATTTGGTGAATATTCGAGGAGTTTGGGACATTTAGAATTCTTTCAATCCGATTTTTTATAACTTTTGAAACTTGTTAATTTATTTGCAAGTTTGGAAAATAAAAAAAAAAAATTTTCTAACACTCCAAAATTTATAGAAATTATGCGAAAATTTATTCCAGCTTATAATAATTCCTCATTGCATTCATTCAAGGCTTTTCCAACGTTATTTTCCCGCTCAATCCATTTGAATAGCACTTTTGAGAGTTTATGCTATACAAATGATATGGAAGCGCTGGCCACAAGAAATAAATATATCTATTCATAAAACTTCCTCTCATTAGCAGCCCTTAGAAAACAGACGAACAGCAATTCATGAGTAGTTAAAACGTTACTGGTCCGACCAATTAGGCAGTCAAGTTAGTCTATGTACCGACAGACATAAAGTTCGATAATTAGCTATTATAGCTCCTAGAAATTTTCCTCTCCATTTATATATGACATGGTCTGTATATAGTCTATTTATTATCGATACAATTTTTAAATTTATATTCAATTTATACATACATCACGATTAGTTAAAAAAATCTTTTTTATATGCTAATACGCATGACGAAAAATGGCGACACATTCCGTGCATCTGATTTTTTTTTAAGCGAATGGTGCATTAATTCACTCCCGAAATTCTTCGACGGAGTTATATACCTAAAATTTAATTTCCCTCCAACTATTCTCATGTTTTGCGTCCTGGAATTTTAACTAGACGTGCTTGGTTGCATCTGCTCATTGTAAAGTATTAGTTACTAAACCGCACCGCTAAAGTTTATCGATACTATCTTTTTATTTAATTTATCTATTCCAGAAAATTAACAGAGAAAATTTAGTTCAGCATATTCAGCATTGCATTACCAATCCAGACTAAAATTGGAACTAGTATGTGAATAAAACACTCAAAGATAAATACACCGTTGGCATAATTTCATCAACGAATTGAAAAAAGTAAATTACTATCAATTCAATTCCTACGATTTCCTATTCATTAGTTGAAAGGAAAAATCAAAGAAAAATGAAACGTGAGGTACTGAAAGAATTGAAATCTCTTCATCTGTTTATATCTATTCCCCACTAGTGGAATGAACCGCTAGTTTAATTGGCCGACCAATTAATTACCATGCAATCCACTCGAACTCCTGCATTCTCCAATTGTCAGCGACGAATTGGTAAAAAGTCTCTTAATCAAATCAGCACTATCCCGGTGGAAAAACATTTTATTTCAAATCGTCGAATGAATCATCCCCGCAAGTGATTAGATTTATCTCATAACTTCTTCCCGTGGAGAAAGGAAACAGAGCAAAATTATTAGACATTCCATAATTAATTAATACTGCAAATGAAAATTAATGTGCGTTCATGAATTCATGATGAACAGAGTGGGAAGAATAATTCTCATTCGCTCAGCATCTCACAGTTGCATACGTGCCTGCTACAATCCCATTCGATTATCCAAAGGCTCACCGAACAGATTATGGTTACACTCTCTACATCCTCTCTTCGCTATCCTTGACATAATATCCAGAAAATCCTCGACATCTCCCTGAGATACGCGCATCCTGAATTACCGGATAATTCTTTTGATTTTTACTTTCGAATTGAAGTTTTGCACTCGTTGAAATTTAAGTTTCTCATTTTTTATCTTGCATTTTTTATATCCAATACGATTCAAGAAATTCGAAAATGCATTTTAGACCGAATGCATGTGTATGCGCATGCAACGAATTTTTTAATAAAAAAAATGTAGATATTATCTGCACTTATCAATTGCCATCAATTAGAATTCAATTCAACCATTTTTGCTTTTTTTTTCATATTTCAATTTTTTCAAAAATCAGTTTTGTTGCAACCGAACAAAAAATCGTGTGATATACTTCAATGGTGATTTAAAAAATCTGTTTCGATGAGATACAGCGAAATCCTTTGTTGCCAAATGGAAACATTGCAATCATAATTTTTCTTCATGTTCTAATTTGGGGTGGGGAAATTCCTGGAAATATTGCGAATTGTGATATTTTTTGTAATGTCTGCCTGTATGTGTATGTGTTCAGATTCATGTCCGTATATCCATAACTGTCCCTGTAATTGGAGAATAATGAACGCAACGACGCTGAAATTCCAGCTGTTGATGAGGACTGCTGATAGTCCAATTTCTGCTAAATTTCAGCTCAATCCGATAAACGCTTCCTGAGATAGAGCACTTCCTCAAAAATAGTTCTTTCCCGATATCTTCTTATTCGTGCGACTGATTCCAATTTTTCTTCCAGTAGATTCGTTACCATGATATCTATTTGATTACATCCAAAAAAGACCATTCTATCTAGAGCTGAGCGAGAATGTACTTTTATTCGTTTATTTCAACATTTTTCACTGAAATTGCTTGTGACCATGATAACTTAAATCATTTAAACCATGAAAACTGAAACTCGAAACTTGTTATGATTTTAGGTCTCATGATAACGAAGTTTGGAATTGCAAATGAGCGGAACCATTAGTTTTGGAGATATTCAACTCTGTAACATTCTTTGTGTCATTCTTTTGCTCCATATCTCAAGTACTATTGGTCCGACTTCATTTTTTTTTTTCAAAAAGTTCGAGATATCATTTATCTTCATCCAACAAAATATGACTGCCATCCTATTAAAAAGTTCAGAGATGTTTTCTTTCGTCAATTTTTTTAGAAGGAATACACTTTTGTATCGTGATATGAGTAACATTCAGAAAAACTTTCACTCAAACTCTCGGAACTTTAGCTTATAGTAAGGATTGTCAAAAAACATTGCCGTATCAAGTTCAGGATCGATCGATTTGATGGCTTTCGAGATGGAAAAATTCACACAAGATTCTGTTGAGATAACGCATCTGTATTTCAACGTTTATTTTCGCAGTTGAATTGTTGGGGAACCCGGATAACACGAGGGTGTAGTTTTTTAAAGTTTTTTTTGTAGATACGGAAAATGAGACAAAGCTTTGACTACCACTGCATTCTACCCGCCCGACCATTACGGCTACTCATGTTTATTCATTCCAATTTCATATTCGTTTCAATTAATCAAGTACTCTATGTGGGAAGTGCACAGCTTCGATGACTGAGCAAAGCTTGAAACAGCCTTGGATTACTGTGTCTTGGTACCAAGATTGGCTCTCGTCTGCACTGATGATGTACTCTAAATATATGGGGCCCATGCGCGGGCCAGGACAGGCCCACGACCAATATTCAAGAATATTCCGGATTAGTATTCGATATTACTAGACATGAACGAAGCTATCTTATTTTTTTTAACTTTTTAAAAATTCATAAAACTTTTGAAAAAACAGGAAAATTATCGCCTGTTCATGACACTCTGTGAGTCATGAAATAATGATAAAATGCAAAGACATATTTATTACATATTTTTTGGGTTAATCCGATTACCAATTTGTCCGGAAACTCCAAAAACCGGTAATTTTGATTGAAACGTTGCAAAAAATTTAATTGTACCTGAAACTGGCACGCTAAACTCCATTCCTTGGATAAAAATTAATTTCCTTTATTCTCACCGTAATTGGCAAGAGAGTCGATGAAATTATAAAACAGAGCTATCAAAATTATAATTAGAGGACGATTGTAGGAATGTTTTAGTGCGCGCTTGAATTCATTTTCTAAAGTGCCGAACAAGCATAGGGGTCTAATTGCATCTTCCAGGTGCAGGTATTTACCCGATATCCAGGACACCAACGTCGACTGAGGGATCTTCCCCGAGGCTATGGAACCGGGCGGGTCATCGCTGACAATGACTCCACAATTCCCGGATCCCATAACTTAATTAGCAACATCAAATCTTATTAATTCCACTAGCTAATTACACTGTTAGAAATTCCAGGGAATTCCAGGTATCACAAAATTATTTGCATTTTCAATTATATGAGTTTTAATTCATTTTCAACTGAATCGGTCACTAAATTTCTCATTTATTTTGGAAATTAAATGGAAATTTCCGGGAATCATCATCAAAATCAAATGAAAACACCAGTTCTTCGTGGAATTTCCAGTGGGGATAATTGAAGAAAAATTAAAGACAATAATTAACATTAATATTTGTGCAAATCAGAATAAAAAAGGCGGTGGTCACATCCCAAATCTTAACTCGTGTTGAACAAAATAATAAATAATATAATAATAAGTTTCTAGTATCAAAAAACGAAGTTTGGCAAATTGATTTATTTTTACTTTCCACTGGACATTTCGTAATCGGTCAACTTTTCAATTCTCCAACGTCCCTTGGGCATGCGTTAGGATATCTGGAAATGTCAAGATTTGGAGTTTCTCGAGTGGTTTTGGAGTGGTATACATCCGTATGTCAAGAAACATAAAAAAATTTTATAAAGATTTAAATAAAAACAAGTAGCAGACCGAGTTTATCTATTATTCGTCATTCTTATTCTTTGTTTCTACCAATTTTATTGGCGATAAGATTGCGAATGGATTCGCAGAAGGGAGGATCTGGACGTTACGTTTTTAATGTTATTTTATGTGGAGAACGTTTTCCACGTTAACTGCTCTATTTCAAAAAATATAGAAGGGATCAATTCGAAATTTCACAGAGGAGTGTCATTTAACGATACTAAGCACTACTCCATATTTCAGGATTTTACAACAACCTGCACTCGCGTAGTGAAACATCAAAGCAACGGTCAGACAAAAAAAAATAGAAATTCAGCAATATCTTCGACATCTGTTTGTATGGATCGATATATGCTCCTCAAATATGCTAGATAAAACATAGAGACAGAAATATGAAAAATCGGAAAATTCAAATCCAAATTTCATTCAAATTTTGAATATTTATCGAATACTACTCTTTCGATTCAGCGTAGCTGAAGTCTAAATTTATAATTAATTATATATATTTTGTACTTTATAGCTTTGATATATTTTATGTGTCAGTTTCGATGTTTAAGCCAATTTCCATAATTTTTCACGCTACCCCAGGGTTTTTTTTTTATGAAATTTTTCCCGCACGCCTCGCACTCATTAAATCGTTATAAACATAAAAAATACGCATAAAAGTAAAATGGTTTACACTGATTTTGACTGATGAGTACATGGCTATCTTTATACGTGTTAATGAACTTGAAAAAAAATCGTCAGCAGAGTTTAGAATAATCGATTTTAAATCGATTAGAATCGTCTACAGTCGAATCGAATAGTCTAGAATTAAAAAGAATTTCTCTCGGTGCGTCATATAATTTTCGATATTTGAATTGCATACAGTGGACTTGAAACAAGCTAAAATGAACCTAAATGACTTTCAGAAGGTACTTAACACTATGAATATTTACGAGACTCAGAGTATGCCGTAGAAGGATAGGTCTTATGATAGCGTTGATTTACTAGGCAGTCGTATTTTAACACTGTTATTTTTTTCTGTTATGCGAACTGTAAAATTTATGTCTAGGTTTTTATTAAAAAATCCCCGAAGTGAAATTTTTCCAAAAAAATATGATGGAGTATGTTCCGCCGGAAATTTCAGGATCAATTCAACAGATTTTTTGAGATTTCTTCTAGAATCTAACCGCCGAGATGCTCACGAACGAATTGATAAGAAATGCTTAAATAGATTTACTCTTCTGCCGCTGTATGGGAAACGAATGCATCGAGATACAAATGGAATGAAACATTTTTCATACCTCCTGAGAATCTGTACAAACAGGAATATATGATAAATTGTCTCCACTTCATCAATTTCAAGGCTGTTTAGGAAAAACATCAGATTTATTCCTCTCATTCATCTGATTTCGCTGTTTATTCTTCATCAAAACATATTCCATGTTTTCTTCTTGATGAAAAAGTGTCATTACGGATTGCTTTTGACGCCACTCTAGACGAAAGACCGCGCGAGAAATAAATACAAAAGTCGAAGATATTTCTGGTACTGATGAAATACTTTCCGTATGTATTACGTTTCATGGAGTGTAACTTTAGAGGAGTCTCGACTATTGAATTGAAGAAGAAATCCATTTCTTGTATATTTCGATCATATTCAATACGTTAAAGAGCGAATTACGTGTCACGTAATTAGTCGGTATGTGTTTGAACTCTGGGGATATTTTTCAGCTCCAATTCCACATCTCCCACAAATCGATATCATTTACTCTTCAGTCTGAAGTATGGAGTATCAAGTATGTACATAAAGGAAGTGAGTTCCATAATATTTATCGAGATTGAAAAAAAAATTATGAATTCTACAATGAAAATTCAGTATTTTTCAGTATTTTCCAGTTTTCTGCGTTCTAAAATAATGAAAAACTTTCGTGAAAATGGCAATTATTTTAAAAAAACCTCAGCATCCGCCACTTCAGGCCAACTGTTTACTGTTTTCAAGATAATGGTCATGTATTTGGTCCTCTGTCTCCTGCTCTTGGATGTCAACACCAGGAGCTTTACATAACATCATGTGTCACACTGAAAAGAAAAGAAGAAACGCGTTGAAAAATACCTGGAGCAGCAAATCTCTTTTAGTTTAGAGACAGCAGCGTGGGATGGTGACGGTGGCTCAAACTCCTGAACCAGTCCACAACTTTTTTTTTTATTTTATCATTTTATTCAGAATACGTGGGAGATAGAGATATTGGATGTTGTCCGTGTAAAGGGAAAACCACTTGGCTATCAACGACGAGAGAAGAGGAATGGATAACGGAATCCCTTTTCTTCTATACCGTCGTTTTTTCCCCTCGTGGGTTGAGGCTTTCAGTACACGGAGGAAAAGTCCAAATGGAAAAATGTTAATTGATGTGAACTTAGTCGCGAAATTGTATTCCCTAAATCGAAAATAAGAATTTCTTAAACCTCATAAACATTTTTTCAATTTGTTACGACAATTTTCCACTAGTTTTCATCTCTAATTCATTTCTAATCTGTCAGAATGTGACTTTATGATTTGAAACATTTTTTATTTTTTTGGCAAAATTTAACAGATTCTGTCGTTTTGATTTTTATGAGGTTCATTTGAAATTGACGAAATCCTCCCTAAAATTCCATCGTTCGAGAATTCTAACAGGTTTTTTTTTATGACCATAATCTGAAATTAAATTTTGACAACCCATAATTCGATTTATCGTGGGTTAGCCCTACGTTAACTCTCGGTTGACCTCGAGTTGTACTCAATCTATCAATCCATCGATATCGACCCATTGTTGAATTATTTTTCAAAAATTCTACACCGAATCACGATAAAAACCCAAATATCTCGACTTTCAATTCTAACTAAATCATATCCAACCGAATATTTCAGGGCAAAATTATATTTGGAATGACTGCGGCCACCTTATCAGAGCAAATCAAAAATTTGAGACTTTATCGACACCGAGTTTCCATTCGCAACCAAAAATCAGAGATTTTTTGAACGACTACATCCATAACTTCAAAACCATGTCAAGTTCGTTCTTTGACTTCCCGAGGAATTCATGCGAGACATCTTATTTGTTATGAAGAAATTCTAGGACAGCAACAAAATTAATAATCTTCTATTTTATTCCATTTTTTACTTCTCTCGTAAGTTTTACTCTTTGTAGAGTTGGAGCAAAAGTTCATGCGGAAAAATTGAAAATGCACATGTGAGTGGTTGGAGGAGGTAGAAGGAGGCGGCGAGGATTGAAATAGGCGAAGACTCGCACAATAAAACAGAGTACCTGGAAGAGAAGTTGCACTGGACAAGCCACTTGACGATGAAAAACAAACCGAGTATTTGGCTATTCGCAAATGATGTTCCACCTTCGTGGCTTGCCTTGAATTAGCCAGTAACGCTCGTTATTATGATAAAGAATGGATAGACAATGTGTCAACTCTCGTAGCATCAGTAATTCATACGCCAGTTGAAAACGGGAGGTACCACTTTATGTACTGCTACCACGGAGAGTTTGTGAAATGCATTTTCAATTTTCTGTTTCAATAAGAGTGCATTCCACTTTTCTTGATCATTTTCTCCGTGAATGCCCACTTTATTCGATGAATTTCGTTTTTTTTTTAACGGATTGACGGGCGTGAAATGCAGATGGCAACAGGTGTATTATGACTAGGAAAATTGTGGTTTCAGATATTCAAACGTCTCTCGCTATTTTATGCAGGTTCCGTCGCTCGGGGTTGTTGATTTTTCATTTCCAAATTTTTGGTTTGCTTGTATTTCTCTCACCTATTTTTTACCCGGATTTTAATTTCAGGGAAAAAAAAACAGGCTTGCTGGTGGCCAGTTGAAATGTACTGCCGCGGCTGCGAAAACGTGCCATAATATGAGAAAAAAATATTTTTGAGAAGAATCGATTGGCAGAAGTATGTATTTTTTCAAAACGTTATTTCTCCGATTAAATCATTTCTAGAGGATTCCGATTTACGTTTCAATAATAATCTGACTACCAGGGATATTAGGAGTACTGAGGATAAATACGTGGGATATGTCTTTCGATAAATTCCACAATTTTTATTTCTTCTCCTATACTTCCGGATTTTTTTAGAATAAAAATAAATTGACGGAATTCTTTCCCTCTAGAGCGATATGATTATAATTAAGAGCCACTAGCTAAAAAAATGATGTTAGAAAAATTTCCGTACGTTTCTGAACTAAATAAATCCTTGAAAAGAATAATTTTTTTTTCTCAGTCTACAATAAGTCGTAATTTGACGAATTTCTGGAAAGGAATGCCCTAAATGGAAACTAATTCTTGATGGAATTTATGAGGATTTCAGAAGGGTATCATCCATGACATTAAGTACTCTCACGTTAGTTAGTCGGTTATTTGATTAATCTAATGCGCAAAATGGGAGAAGTCGTTTCGAACGGGTGGAGTTATCGGTTTTCGTTGATTCTAGCATATTTGAGAATGTCGGATATGGTAATGGGATGAATAATGGATACCTACTCCGGTCTTTCTTTGATAATTGCACAGAGAATGAAAATTCACATTCATTCAAATTAACATTATAATAGATCAAATTATTATTACGACTTCAACCATTTAACAAATAAAAACGTATCCATCATGTACCCATTGTTGTGAGGCTCTCAACGAGGCACTCAATTTTTTATTTAAATAAAAGAAAACATTTTTTTTATTATATAATTATCATATAAATCTAATTCGCAGTAATAGTTAATTATGTTAGAATTTAAAAATCGTTAAAATTTCTACTGTCAACTTTTTCAGGGAATAATAACAATATTATTAATAATAATAATTTCATATGTGAAATTCGTGAACAACGAAGCAGACGATGCATGCACTGTATTGTACAAAAATTGAATTCACGCAGTCGTTTCATCATCAATGCCCATCAGATTATAAATTACGAATATCTATTAATATCTATTCATGAATATCTATTCATGAGTTTCCAACAATTTTGATTGGCATCACTTGCCTATCGATGAAAATTATATAGGTGACACATGTCACATCAGTAGTATGAACCCACAATTGAGTCGACATTTGCCTGCCATTCCCACTAACCCATGTCGGATGTTGTTTTTATTTTATTTAAGACAACTAGAGAAAGGAATTATTTAAAAATATTCTTAAAAATGCGTCATCTTCAATATCTGAATATCTGAGGAACTATCTGGCGCTCTAATTGGAAAGCTTTTAGCAATTGTCCTTCCACTTAGACGCGAAAAATTAACCATTTTGCGTATGAAATACGAGAAAATTCCTTGAGAGACTTTAAATTGAAGAAATTTCTCTTAGAGCTCCACACGAAATGCTTCACTAGCGCATAGTAATTATGTCAGTTTTCTTTGAAGGCAGATCGCGGAAGCATTAATCTTGATTAAAGTGGGGATTGAGGTTTCAATTTTCCATCAATGGATACAAATCTACTGTGCACCAAATATCTCATGTTTCGAATTCAATCGCTTCTATCTCGAGTTGGTAGAGAATTAGAGGTTATCATTGATTCCATTGATGATTGAACTCATTTTAGATGCGACTCAATCAATTTCGCAGACTGGAGCATTCATTAGTGCAATGGTTCAGGTAAAATGAAATCTCATTGGTTGTATTTCTATGAGCGTAAAGACTCGTAAGTTAGGATAATGATCCTTTTATTTTCCAATTAGAGAGCAGATCATTAAAATGTGCGGACACAGTTGTTATCCTCATTGCCTTCAAGGTCTCGATACTGACATCGTCTTAACTTTTATCGTGTTCTTCTACCATGACAAATATCGCAGGATAATTTAAGTTCTGTCGACTTTCTCCTGGTGACAAATCAAACTTTTTCCCTCAGATAAAAATATAAACTTTTACAGTGATATACAGAGACACCAATATATATTCAATCATCGGAGATACAACCCAGAGGGACAAAGACCATTGTAAGTTTTGTCAACTTTCAGATATATTTTCACCTTAGAGACCGATATAGATTATTTATCCGACGGTATAAGAGAAATTTGCCAATCATTGGGTATGGACATTGCAATTTTACAAAAATCTAATAAACGGCACTCGCCATTACTGGGTATTTGTTATGCAAATTTAATAAGCTCTGGTGAAGCCGTGTTATAATTTATCATTTTAATTAATTCATGAAAATGATCAATTATTAATTCATCTGGTGAAAATAAAAATTGTCCGTTTGTAGAATTTTCCGCGTTGTTCAATCGACAAAGAAATGTGATAATCTCATCATTTAATCATTGGAATTTCAGTGGAACGTGACTTTTTGCTTCGGAACGAAAACACTGGGGCTAACGATTTTCGGTATTTTATCATTTCACCGGAACGTAAAATGTTATAAAACGTGAAAGTATGACGTTTTTATAAAAAAAAATATATATATATAAATTATATCAAATTAATAAAAAATATATAGTATTGTCATTTTTGCCAATAAATGGACTATTAGCGAATGATACATTTAATTTGCATCTACCCCCATAACTATGCAATTCGTGAATAGTTAACGAAACTCGTTTGATATAAATAAATCGCTCCGTCAGTGTATGCAGTCCTTGGAACTAAATCCATAGCTCGTAAAAATGACTCCTACTTAGAGAGGGTATTCCAAGCAATTCAATCCCAATCACTTGGAAGTTGAAACTTTTCCTAAACTCAGTACAATCTCGTAATTATAGCGACTCAAGTTGAATGTGGCATCGATTAAGTTACTGGATGTGCCCATGTATTTGTGGCGTTGAGTGTAAAACTTTAAATCGATTGAAAGGAGTTAACGGATTGGTATAGGTTTCCGAATAACACCCGCCTGAGGCAAAGAGTGGATTCTGAGGATAATTAACCTGGGAACGACGCAGGTTTCAATCGCTATTTAAATTATTAAACAAAATTTCCTCTGCAACTACTCAGGAGAATTCTCAGTACATTTCCCCGAGGTTTTTAAAAGTCATTTACTATTAATTCGTCAGATATATTATATATTAAATAGGAAACGAGCATGAGATAAATTGCGAACCAATTAAAAGCGTTGTGAGGACTCTAGCTCCAGTTGCCCGTTACTCATGAGTTTCAAAATTCATTCTCAGGAGCTGAGCCTTCAGGTCTGGAAAATTATGATATGAGCTCTTCACGAAATCAATGGGAGAGTACTACAATGAATGATGGAATGAGGTGGTCGGATTGGTTGAGTTGCGGTAATGAGTCGAGTGACAAGTTTGGAACGATTGGAAAATTAGTTGGTCATCGTTTCTGTA
The DNA here is from genome assembly GCF_000806365.1 of Fopius arisanus. Taxonomy (NCBI): domain Eukaryota; kingdom Metazoa; phylum Arthropoda; class Insecta; order Hymenoptera; family Braconidae; genus Fopius; species Fopius arisanus. The sequence goes on along the minus strand of NW_011887791.1, from coordinate 932,982 downwards.
TTTCTATTGTCATCATTCCATATTGCGAAATTGTACGATTTTTCAGCGACGCCATATTGCCCTAGGCTCCCCCAATCGTCTCGTATCGAATTAAAAATTTGACGACATGGACTTTCGATATTATGCCACGTTTTTTCGTTGCCTTAAATTATCATTTTTATCCTAATTGGAGAAATCCACTGATTGCATTAATAAAATTTGAATGGAAATACAAAAATACTAGTAAAACAGTAAACGTATATTTGAAAATATTAATTTTTTTCAGTGTTATAACGAAAGATTCTTTTCCCTTGTGTGCCCCATAACCATTGAATAATTTTCTCGGAAGAGGTAAAAATGTCGTCACCGAAAATTTATACCCAAGATACCGCTTAAACGAAATTTTACCAAGAAACTATCCATCGATATTCTAGTGGATCTCTCGAAAGGGGAACTGGGAATATCTGATTGAATATCGAGTGATGGACGATCGGCTGATACCGACGAACTAGATACCGACGTGTAGCTATTGAGGATTTGTTGGAATAAAATAACTTCATATCACCCAGTAATAAAAACTTTTCTGTCAATTTAAGGACGTCATTGACTTTTTTTAGATGGATTGTGTCTCTGGAATGGCTATTTCTCCCGGCATAACGGAACCGATTTTCGGGGTGTGACTGATTTTATAATAGACCCTGTGAAAAACCTTTTCACTTTAGTAAACGACTGGAATAAGTGGTGCGTATAGGCTAAAATCGATCCAACTGTTGAACGAGGTTGGCAGAGTGCTTCATGTGGAAAATTCATGGAAATATTTCAAAAACTAATCGGCACCTTTCCATAGCAAAAGCTTTATCAAAACGGATTGCGGGACAAAGCGAACGAGCTACAAAAATATTTGATTCTCTCTACTATAAAAAGAATCTGGAATTCGTCGTAATTACCATAAATTATACAGCAATGAAAAAAAAAATGCAATAACCGAAGTGACTCAGTTAAAAACGATAATCGATCATATTTTAAATTTGTGAGTTTTCAAATGAGTGGTGGGCGCGATCGATATTGACCACTCCGTATCAGTATTAGCAAAGAAGTTTATGTTAACACTTGAGTTATGCAATCAGCAGTAAAAAAAAATTTTACGGACCACTTCGCCCGGCGATCAATTTTGCCCCCCTTTCTTTTACCATTTACTCGTTTTTTTTCCATAAATAATCCATCTTACTGATAAAGTAATGAAAACAGAATAATTCAAGTAGTCGATTGATGGGATTAAAAGTTACTAGTTTTATGGTGGAGAATAAAAAAAGATAATCCATTATTAATGGTTTAAAGGGAAACATTGTGAGTCAGGAATTGTTGCTCAGGAATAAAATTTCAATGGATTATGAATTATTTATAAGAAACTTTCATCAAGTATGTTTTCCCCCCTTTCAGCCAAAATGACCGATTCTTTAAATTTTCGCATTTTCCATTATTTCATGACTCCTAAAATGTTATGCAATAATTTTTCCCTCATTTTTTCAACACTTTCAAAAAATCCATAAAACACTGGAAAATTATTGCCCGCTCGTGATACTTCGTGAGTCATAAAATAACGATAAAATGCAAAAATGGTATACCTTGTGGAATCAATCGGATCAACAATTTGCCAGATTAAAAAATCGGTAATTCCGGTTGAAAGGGAGACCACCCTTGAAACTCCATGAACATTTGTGGTTTATTTTGATCTCATTTTGTTGCAGGATTGAATGATGAGCCAGAGAGACCGTGATGCGACTCCATGATTGGATGGCCCTCGCGGCCTTTTGGACGATCTCGGTAAATGGTGAGACTGAAAAAAGTACATCACAATATAAACCACATGGTTCTGCTCCCACTACATATTACGATACAACATTACATAAGAATGCGATTACGGACGTTATGCCATTGGGTTTATTCCCTCTTCCAGAGAGTACGACTGAGAGGGCACTAAAGATATCAACAGCTGAAGATAAAATACCGAGACCGGATCATATAATCCATCATATATTTCCAACTGCAAGTATTAACAAGAAACTTGGATCAAACATTGATGATTGCTTAAGAATATTCCGAAATTCGAAAACTAATAATGTAAAGTTGGCGGGAGTTATCGTTCAAGATGAGAAAAGTTCTAATAAACAAGCTGATTTAGATCACTCAAACTTTGATCGAAATCAGCTGAATGAGATTGACAGAATTGACGGAGAATCATCCACAGTGTTAGAAATCAAAGAGGGAAAATTGAAAAACTTTCAGAGCGATTCATCAGCACCAGTGAGTGAGCTGTCAATATTTTCAAGGAGTGCAAACCGTTTTCCATTACCGAGAAAGAAGGCAAATGCAAATGTATTTCACATTGGTAGTAATAGAAACAATGGTGACGGCAGTTTATCCGCGAAAAGAGAAATTCCAGATAGCACCAGTGAAGTTATAAGTGAGAGCACTACAGGGATGATAAAACAGAGGACTAATGCACAATCTGACACTTTTCAAATGGTAGGTAGAATCTCATCTAGACGAGGCGACGTTTCAAAACGTTTTAACCGGGATAGTATGGTCATTAAAAAGGACGAGATAAATAGTCTGGACGGAACTAAAAGTCCTGAGGCCCCGTGGATAACTGTTCAGACTCGGAATAAACGAGTGTCAATCATACCAGGTGATATGGAGAAACTCTCTCCAGAAAGTTGGAAACTTGAGAACTATGGGAATGTTGAAACACCTCCGCAACCAGTACAGCTGACAATTTCATCACACGACGAATATGATGTACGTCGTTTGCAATCAAGCGACGATACTTCCCACGAATATTCCCAACAAAGGTCGGTTAACGAGGTGCAAATGCCTTTCCCATTATCCACTACCACTGTGCGAGATATTAATTACGCCAGTAATTCTAGACCGTCAAACTTTCCACATAAAATCACATCTGAGACAGTCAAAGAATTTCACAACCAAACACCCCCGAAAACAGCCATTAAAAACAAAGGCCAATCACAATCTCGAAACTTGAACACAAGTATTATTGCCAGAGCACTCCATCATCCCATTCACCAACTCCTATCCGAATCCAATACGTCACAAAATCATGAAATCCTTCTAATAGCAGAAGTTGCCACCACAGAGGTACATGCATCTACCCAGTTGGTCCCACAAGACATGAAGAATGCATCGAACACGAGAATACCGGCAACTTTACCCCCCAAGTGGGAACAATCTACTAGTGCAAGAGATATCCCCCAGTCTCAACTAACTCTTGACAGTGATGCCACGGTTCCATCTGTGGTTGTGTCTGCAATCGATAAACCCAAGAATCTTCCAACTTACGTCGTCAAATCATGGCCAGATTCACTTGTAACAGCTGTCCCTCCGAAACTCCGGGATTATGACTTAAAGGATTACAATCGATATGCGGTAAAGACAGCGAGAGTTAACTCTGTGGATGATTTATCGAGCGACGACAGTCTGATAAACGATGCGCAAGTTTTCGCGGATTCTCGAGTTAGTGAGGATGGGTCCGATGAGACAACAGCTGGATTTTCCACATCACAAATCACCGCCCATACCGTATCAGCGATTCCAGCAATTTCAAATGCTGTAAACAATTTTCTGAAATTTCTGCGAAACGTTCCTTCTGACAATTTGACCATGCGAGTGAATGTTACGGACCGACCACTCAGAGCACTAACAACTCCACCGATCACTATAGTTTCTCCTATTGAAAATGTATCTATGACTTCATTTAATTACTCCAAACGAATAGCACCGGACTTGGATAATTTTACCGAGTCGAATACAGCAGCACTTGTAATTCTTGATGATGGTATTACCAATCAAACAAATGCACCGTTTGTTGGGGTAATACATGGTACGTGGCAAACAGCGGAAATCGCTTCTACAGGTCTATACAGTGATACACGAACAATGGATCAAGCTGATGTAGAAAACTCCACGTTCGCATCCCCAAATCAATGGCCCGTAAAGCAGAGTGCAGTTGTCGAGGGCGATTTGGTACTGGGTGGCTTAATGATGATACATGAAAGAGAGGATACCGTTACTTGTGGCCCTATAATGCCACAAGGTGGTATTCAAGCTCTGGAGGCTATGCTCTATACCTTGGATTGGCTCAACGAGCGAGAAATAGTACCTGGCGTGAAGATTGGCGCCCATATACTGGACGATTGCGACAAAGATACTTACGGACTTGAAATGGCTGTTGATTTTATCAAAGGTGAGTGATATCCGGCGACTTGGACGTATTTAATCGCACTTTTTTCAAAACCTTTCTCAGGGATTTCTCGTAATGGGGATTGAAAACATGTGGGATGTCCTTTTTCTCATTGGCTTTACTTGTGTGAACGGAGATTTGCATTTAGATAAGGCGGATCATCCGAGATTTCAGGCTACCTGAGATTAACATTTTTTAGGGGAGTCAGGTGGAGGCGGAGAAATAGAAAGGACTTGATTAGCTTCTTCTAAATTGTCCATATCGACTGCAGTTTCTAGTAGACATGATCATTTCAGGATTAGTATTATCAGGGAGAAAATTTTCCAGATTAACTCCCGATGAATAAATAGATCTGGTGTTTATTGTTTAGAAAATTTAATAATATGTATATAGAGACGAATCGAGCGAATAATACACGACAAATCAGAGAGAAGTCATCAAATAAAAATAAAAATGACGATGAAACTGCAATTAAAGATAGAGAACGAAGGATTAAATTTCAGTATTTTTTCCGGTAAATTAAGAGCGTAATCGCCCCGGAAACAAAAAAAATGCAGTCATATATGCGAGACTTAGTGAAAAAACCTGCAACGAAAAAAAAATCCTTTTACTGCATGAATTTTAAGAGGAGATAATATTCATCAGAATCCCAGCAATGGGAAGTAATTATCCAACATGAAATGCTTTTTGGAATAGTTGTTCATCTTTTTCCATATTAATCCCCCCGCTTCTGTTTATCATTTTTTTTCAACTCTTTTATAGCTCATAAAATTCAGTGGCAATATAGATTCACGTATTCCGCGAAACCTTTCTCTTGGAAAGACATTCACCTAGTCAATAGTTTCAGATTCATTTCTTGATACTCCTGTTAATAGTCCTCCGTAAATGACCACTTGTTTTATGAACGCAGAAGTGCCGCAAGTAGAACGAACAATTATGAGTCAGACTGGAGTGGATTGTCTGCGCCGATAATCTCACCCCATCAGTCGGTAATGTCGTGTCCTCAGTATTGCGATTAAAGTCATGACCAAAGGGGTTTATCCAGATGATCAATACCTGATCCATGGGTCTCGTTGCGAAGACATTATCGACTGTTGTTTTCACATTGTAAAACTCGAAACTTTTCAACTTCCGGTGCAGAAGAATTCGTCCAGAACAATCGGGAATCTTGAATGGGATGTCACGTATCATTTTAGTCCGTCATAAGCTTCTCTGCTTTTATCACATTGTCATTTTGACTTTATTTGAAAAAACCATGAGTATTCTTGAATGTTCCCTACGATTCTCCTACCTTGTACAGTTTTTTATGAACAATAGGACTCACGTATGATCAAAATGCCTAGAATCATTATTACCGTACAATGTTGCCTCGTTCGTCGCTAATCTCTACTCTGATAAATGAGTTTAATCACATCGAGTTTGAGGATAATCGTTGTTGGAATGATGCGACTTTAGTGCAGCATAAAAACTCCTTTATCTCCATTCTCATTGCACTGAATTGTGGGCCACTTGGGACGGATGGTTTAAAGGCTTCTTGACGTCGTTTTATTTATCAAACTCTACTTGCATCCATCCTACAGCAAGCAAAACTGGATTTACCTGGAGTGTACGAGATAACAGGGCTTCAGCAGCATCGGTCTCGGGGCTATTTGTCAGAGATTTACTCTTGCACCAAAGTACATACTGAACCATTTTTCATTTTTATCTGTAATCTGTTACGGAGAAAGAGGAAGAAACAATGGTCAGAGCAATCAGGCACGGGGAAAAACGCTAATGGAGAGATCGGATTGTCACGTTTTCAGTTATTTACATTTCTATTTATTCAGCTTGAATGAGAATTAAAAAACTCATCATTGAAAATTCATTCCCCAACGGTTTTCTCCACTGATGCATAAATCTTTCCGAAGGCAACCGAATTAACGCTATTTAATGTTGTCAGGCGGGTACTCTATCTGAATAATCATTTTCACTGTGGGCCGACACGTATTGAAATTATGGAAAATTCGGACTGAATAAATAATCTAGTAACTGAATCAGAATCAGAAACGTTTGAGAATTGCGAATGTCCACAGTTTTCAAGTTTCGTTTTAAAAACTTCTATTAAAATCATTTTCAGATACTAAATTGCATCCACTTTTGATGGATGCTCGCTTTTTCCAATATTTTCTCTATCATCCTTCCCTGTCAATTAAAAATTCAAACTTTTTTTTGACGGCAGGAAATATTACGTGCCCTTTCATAGCGTCAGCATAAACCAAAATAATGAGCACACGACGATAATCTTTTGGAGAGGAGAAATTGACGAAAGAGAAATAAGTTCTGATCATCATCCACCCCGTTTAACCTTTATTAATCAATATACAAATTTATATTACATAAATAGAATGACAAACATTGCTAAATTATTGTAAGACGTTTTATTACGGTTGAGTGTTATTATCAATAATTCACTCTTTATTTCTTGTTTATTTCGATGTTTATACTCCTGAAAGTATCCGATGGGGAAAAACCTCTAGACCTCTATGGGCCCGGATTCTTTAAAGTTTTAAGTATCTGTCAACTCTCCAACTTTTTTTATCGAGTACAGGGATTGACCTAATATGTTGAACAATGCTTCAATCCATCTATTGTAAGAGAACACGCGGTTGAAAACAACTTTACTTATCCTCTGAGTTCTTCTTTCAATTCCATACCACTGTAGATTGGAATGCAATTTTCAATTTGCAGTACGGGTTAACAAATTGAAACTGATAATGGATCATTCCGTGAATGTGTTCACTATGTGTTAGCTCACGATACCGTCTTCGCTCATCAGGTATCACGAGACTTTTTTTTTCATTTATTTCTCTACACGAAAATTCAATGTGATCTGTGACAGATGCATTACTACATTGTACGGAAATTAATGAAAAATTCAGTGAACGAAACGTGCGACGAAATAACGTCCAACGAGGTATTCTTTTTGTTGCAAAAAATGCAGCTCGTGGAGTATATTTTTTAAAAACAAAAATAATAAATTAAAACCTCATTAAATATCAATGTATCCCGCGTATATAGTATATACTCATTTTAAGTATAATGTACTTACATTGTATTTGATTATGGTACAGATGTTGAGCAGATATCCATAAATCAGGTTAACGATGAAACATTACTCGCGTAGGCAGTATTTCTCCGACCTATAAAAATTACGCTTATTTACGTACTGCAATATACTTCGGATACTTAACCATCCTCATCCAAGCTCACACCTAAAACCGTCACGACAAATCAATAGAGGAGCGAATAAAAGTGGAAAAACAGGAATGTATGAGTAATGCGGTGTCAGAGTAAATAATGTTGATGGATTTTTCTTTTTAGAGATGACAATCTCGGGATCAAATGGCAAAGCTGTCTTTCGCGTATTTTTCAAAGCCACCGTGTGTCTCATAATTTTCGAGGTTCAACGGGCATGAAATACGAGAACAGGGGGTTCTTCCATCACCCATCATTTGAGGTGAAAATGAAGGAATCCGAGGGAACGAAATAGATGGAATTCGGTTGAGATATTATGAATGAATATGACAGACGGCGTACTGTTATATTATTCAGAGGTATTCCTCAGCGATTACCTTCTCGAAAGCATCCAGACTGTAGACACAAGCCGTCAGGGAGCGAATTAAATAATAAAAATTACCACCATTCTACGAGTGAATGCTTTGGTAACGTATTAAACTGTTTTTAAATGCCCACCAGACCGTTATTTTTTTTTTCATCGCTAGACACTATTACTAATGCTCTCTGATGTTGAGTATAGCATCAAATACAAGATACTATAGAAAAAATTTATCCTGATTATTACATCATCAATAGTTCTTGATGAACGACCTGATACGCCATTTCCAGGAAATTGATAAAAATTTCGTCTGTGTATTTTCCATCTATTTCCCTAGACACGGATAATGCCTCACAGTTAACGAGATTAATTTCCATCTAAGGACTCGTTATATCATATTGCAACTGGTGTATTATGCCACATAGGAATCTCTTTCACGAGGATAGTTATAATTACTAAACTTTGATGATATTTACTAGTTGAGGATCGCAATTCACTAACTTTACCAAAAAATGCTGTCAACATATTTGTTGATTTTTCTCCTATTAAAAAAAAATGCAAGCAGTCAGTTATTGTTTCTGTTGTGATCTCTGATCTTTCGTATGCCACGTTATTCCATTATTCGCATCATAATAGAGTTATAACGAATATAATACCGAGGGCTCTTTCTGGCTGAGCTCTTTATTATCACGAGATTGCAAGTTAAACACAATTTACATCACCTTTCACATTAACCAAACACTCCTCAGGGTAATAGTCAGACTATATTTATTCACTTAGTTCGTCCTGTACTTTTTTCTCTTTGAATATCACCGTCATTGACCTTTATTGACATTATTGGAAACAATTCATTCGGCCACATGATGAGCATTTTGTATTTGCTGTGGAATCGAACAAATAGTCCTACCTGTGCAAAGGATGCATTCCACATGAGTTATTTTAAATTCACGATTCAATCCATTATCGTGGAGATTCACTTGGAATAGAATTTCACCACAATATAACTACTATGTACTCTCAGTTCTGTGTTCATTCTCTTGTATTTCCATAAATGCTTGCATCTGTCTGACGCTGGGCACTCGTCGTCGTTTTACCGGCTTCTGAGCTAGGAACCTGTCAGTTTAACGGCACTCGCATTAATTTCTTATCAGGACAAATCCCGACGCGAATTCATCTTCTTCGTCCGTTATCCCATTAAACAATTACCGCTATGAAAAATTATAGCATTCCGTATTTGCATTCCTGGGTAAAAAAAAATTGTAATCGGTATATTTTTTTCAAATTTTCAAAAAAATTCTGAAAAGTGTTCCAGAAATTTTTTGAAAATTTGGAAAAAATATTCCCATAAAATTTTTTTTCAGGCGCGTTCGTATCACGGAATATTTTTCATGTTGTTTGTAAATTTCTGGGAGCCCGCAAATCGGACTGACCTAAAAAATATATCGTCCTTTCGTTATATCATTCTTCAATGGCTCCCAGATTTTCATATTCATGTGTCCATTTCTCTAGATTTTTGGGAAAGTTCTGGAAATTTTTGGAAAAGTTCGCCGAGACCGAAATAAAATTATTCCGCAGTGAGAAACTTCATGAGCCCTTCAATAAAAATAAATCTCCAAAACGGTATATGTTTTCACATGAATTTTATCAACCGACCCTCACAAATTTCAAAAAAAAAAAAAAATGGAAAAAAGAGACATCGGCAATAACTCCACGAGAATTTTCTCGTCAATTCTCGAAACGAGAAGGGATGAGAAAACAGTTTGGATAATTGTATTAATTATCTATTCACTGTAATCAGACCTGGAGTGCGAGTTGCGCCGTAGCTCTGGTGAGACCTTATAGGTCCAGGGTAATACGACAGGGGAAGGGAGGTGGTGCGTTCGTATCTGAGCGCTAGTTCCAGAGCAACGCGTCAGTGGTTGCTCTAGTCCAGAGCCGCGCGGGTTGCCTCTCAATGGGTTTTATTCCTCCGATCCTTAAAAAATTGATGCTCCTCCAAATTACATCAACTGGCATCCATAAAAAACCATAAAATTCCACCGAACACTTACTAATATAATTCGTATTTTTTCCTCAACACCCTTAATTACCCTCAATAATAAACTCCATCAATTAACCAAGTCGTCAAAAAAAAAATAAAAAATAATTCCATTATCATCATCCGTAATGATTCAAGTAATGATCCGCATGATCTAATCTAATTTTTGTGATATAATGCAAAATAATATCTAATCGTATTTATTGAATTATTTAAACATCTGAAACTCTTTGTTTGACTAAAACTAGTAAGTGAATTGGAAGTTCGATGAAATGGATAAAAACAAAAAAGACGTAGGATGAGGTCCCAGGTGGTGAAAAAAACAAATTCATACTCCATGTAGGAAGCTGATAGGTCGCATGAAAGCGATGGAAAAAAGGGGAATATTGGAATTCTCTTTGAAAGTTTTCCTTGAAATTGCATCCGATTCCGTGCACTTGAAAGATCTGACCAATCAATTTGAACGTATACGACCGCATACAGTCGGCTGCTCCTGGTGTGATTGCATCGCAATTTCAAGTTACCTCCCCTCATCACCCGTACCTACGAGAAATAGTACTTGAGCCTGAAATTCAAATACCACTTATGTCCTCTCACGTGATTCATTGCAATACACTTAGTGAAATACATCTCGTGTCGGGTTCTCGGGCTGGTATTAATACATTGTGGATTGTACATATTTGTACATATTTGTCGTTTGAAAAAATTTTTTGGTTTATTTTTCAGTGCCGCAATTGCTCTGTATCATTAAACAGTAATTGTGCACATTACGAATTAGTAGAGGTTTCAATTCCTGCGGGAGAAAATTTCAGAAAGTCATGATGTCACGAAGTCATGATAAAATGATACTATATCAGGATTTTTTTGGAAAAAAACATCGAACATCAGGGTTGGAGCAAAATTTTTGGTGGATTTGAATAGCTTGAGGGAAAATTGTTAAATCGTTTTAAAAATATAGGATAATATGTTAAATAATTTTGTCATGACTGATCAAAAATAATCGGGAATATATATATTTTTTTTAATCTTCAAATTGCATCCATTTTCCTCGAACAAAAAATTTTAAGGTGAAGATTTACTTTATTTATAAAGGATTGGCGAGTGCACGAATGGAAAGAATCAATAAAATCCCGAAGTAAAAGTACCGAATTTAATGAAAAATTCTATTGGCGAACTATTGAAAAACAATATTTGTTCTCTGCACTGAGTTCATTGAATATTCGATCGAAAAAAGTCCATCAGTATTTTTTTCTCTTGAAAGTTTTCCCATTAGAATTATTAGACACAAATTTTCCAAGCTTTTGCTATATTTAGTTGTATTTTGTATTCCAGAATTCAAGCTAAAAAATAAAAAGATTGATGTCCAAGAATTCTTCTACAAAAAATCCAGAGAAAAATTCAAACAAAAATAACAAATTCATTGAATTTCCCTTATTAAAAATTCAACAGAATTATGATAATAAACAAATACAGGTTATGTAAAAAGTTTCACTAGAAAGTCTATAGAAATTCTATGTAGGTAATATAGAATTAGAATAAAATTGCCTAACGAATTCGCTAGGTTTTTTCCAGAATTTTTCCATGCGTGTGGTTGGTCGATTTATCGACTCGCAGACCCTAAGGGAGAAAATCATTGTAATTACCGCGAAAATCTCATGCGAAACTTCCATGATTCGCTGATGCTTAACATCGAAGCCTCTATAATGATCCTGCCACGAAAGCCTGCCCTATATGTGCATGTGAACATGTACGTGTATATAACATGACACCATTGATTTATTCATTGATGGACTTTCATGTAACTCAGCACCGATTAGTTTTTGAAAACAATTACTTCCGTAGTTTTGAAGTTGTTCCCATAAAACTTGTGTAAAACCGTGAAGAAAATATAATTTTTTCCAAAATTACGCAAGTTTGCGTGGATGACGGACATAAAGTTGTTTGCGTGAAACACCCACAATTCTCATGTTTTTACAGATTCAAACAAAGTATGCTAGGACAATATGACGAGAAATATGGTGGAAAATATCATGGGAGATGTATGAAAAAAAAATGAAACGAAAGAAAACAGAAGGGAGAAATTGGTCTGGAAGTTATTGGTACGATCCATAACAAGTCTTACCTATTTCAATGCACGCGACTGTCACACCTGCTTTTGAGGCAATTGAAGCGAATGACCACTGGGCATTGATCTTTTCATCGCCCCGATTTCGATTGATCAGATTACAAAATCTAAAAAAAAATCCAATTCTCTACGGAATGCGTATATACATGCGACATATATATAAATTATATATTCATACATTTCGGTCAAAACCGTATTATATCAGATATATGCTACATATATGAGCCCGTACATATTATCCATATATATTCGATATATACTCATGATGTACAGTGCGAAAAAAAAATTCTTCCATAATGAATATTTACTACACGTCAGTGTGAAGTTGCAGATTTTTTCCCAATAAATAAAATGTGGAGTGAGATTAAATGTTTGGTGTGGGATCAGACTTCTTCAAGCCAATTAAACCATTGATTGCGTTCAGCTCCTTATTGCAATTACAGGACTCGCTGCTAGGATACTTCCATAATTAAGTTTCTCATCTGTAGTCATGCACTTCGTGCTAACTATTTTTTATCACTGCATCACTCTCATTAATTTGTATTAAATAATGCACTTTGAATTCTGCTCTGCTGAAACGTATTGGAATTACAACTTCCATCAGAGACGGGTTCTTATCGAGTGAATCAAATTTCGCGAAAACTCTTCCATAATACTCACTAAAGTATAATAGAACGAAGAGGTAGTCAACCCGACTTCAGAGAATTTCAAAGGCACTTGTCGAAAGTCGATTGATAACTGATTGGAGCTGATCGAAAATACCGAGGTGGGTGTCCCAAAAGTCGTACACTTATATCCATGATATACAGTTTCCAACTTTAATCAATAAGCCACCAACTCTGTCACCAGTTCAGTGGAGCTTCAATATCGGAATGAAGTTTCATCCTTAAGTAAACTTTGCAATGCTCCGTTAACTTAATCACGTCTATTTTCTCTTCACGACAATTGTAGTTGGGAGAGGTGTTCGATTGAATGATTTGACAAATTTTACTTCATACACCGATTATTAAAATCATCGGCAATAACTCATAAAAGATATCGAGTTAGAAATATTATCCCAACGCAGACAATTTTATCGTATATTTTTAATTTTATATTCATCTTGTATTGTTGTATATAATCTTGATGGCATGTTTAAATTTGAAACGTTAAAGATTTTTTAGACAATTAAAAATGTGGACTGTACGCTCATGCTAAGTAAATGTTTCTAAATGATTTTATTTATTTTTAGTACATAACAGAATCATTCGAAAATCATTTTTTTATCGATATATTTAAAAATTGAATATAGTACAATAAAATATGGTTTTTTGCCAGATGAGGGATATGGAGTTTTTACAATAACTTTTTTATTATGTGTTATAGTTAATCCTAGTCTTTTCATTCATCTTTCCTGCAGTCTTTATTATTCTGGGTATGAGCTGCTTTACACCGCCGAATTAATGTTCCGTAGGGTAAGTCTCGAACTATTGCCTAAATCGCTCGATAGAATTATTCCACAATGCAAGTTACCCACCGATACAGCAACAGGTGTTCCGAAGAATTCAACTATTACAATCTTATTAGCTGAATTTGCACTGAACCCCTGCACTCGGCCAATTAGACAATTCTTCGAAGGTTTGTAAACGTACGTATGTAAGAAAAAAAAAGTCTCTCCCATTTCGTCCTCAGAAAATAACGTGCAAATTACCAATAGTTCTCCGAATATTTTTTTTTTCTTCCGGCATTGAGCATCGCGTGGCATCGTAAGAGGCGTCAGCAGTACCGCTGTAAATCAAATAGTTATGAGTACTAAAATTTCACTCGCACCAACATCTGTTGCGGAAATAGTTTATGTAAAAAACTGCAATGATGAGAGAAAAATACTTCACCTGCGGTAGGTGAAAACAGAATTATTTAAAAAACCAAAAAATTGACTGATTCAAAAATGAAAAGTTATACCTAAATTTCATGTAATTTTCTGTTTGCTAAACCCGTAGAGAAGAATTAAAAGGATGACGAGTAACCCACCACTACTTAATCATTCATATTTTCCATAATTTATTTTGTTATCTATTTTCGTGAAAATTGCTGAATAAAATTTGAAACTTCCCCATTCAACGCGCGGAAAATATTAAAGGTACTTACAGGTATTAAATCTCCGGTGAACGTGTAGCATGTCGAATCTTCTCTATTAAAAATCTGGATTGATCCTGCGGTACAACAGATTGCAGCGACATTTGTGTGACTATCTTATGCGTTGGATCGCCGTAATATAAATTTCATAGCGCATACACGTCGCAACGTAAGTGAGCACGTGACATGTTACACCAAACATTGAGCAGAAATGCATTGCATGCTGTAGGTGCAGACATTTTGGTTCAATGTTACAGAATTTTAAACAATGTCTACTGAGACAGCAGCAATTCTACAGTATTACATAGTACTATATGTCCTACCCTTGTGTATACCTTGCGGATGTACCCCGTGAACAACTCGCCGCAACCCTGCGTATTCATCCATAAGGGATAGCCTAGAGCGTGATAAATCTTCGTTTTTCAATCTGCACATCCAAAAAGTTTTATGAATTCATGCAAAAATTGTGATGCAACTCCGGAAAACATTGAATAATAATGAAACTTAAATACAATTTTTTTTTCACGTCAATTTTATCAACTATTTCTCAGAAATTCGTAAAAAAATTTAAAAAGTAGAAAACGTCAGCAATGATCCCTTAAAGTAGTACGCGCTATAATCACGAATATAATTTTCAGGAATGAAAATAGGCGTTCATAAACGTTTTTTTATCAGTGGAAGTTTTGATCAAGTAAATCGATAAAAATTTCCTATCAATGGAATTTTAGTCAACGAATCACAGAATTTTCAATTTCGGGTTGCAAATAAAGAGACTTAAATAACAAAAATAATAGAGAGAAACCATGGAGATAGACATTGAGCCTATGAGACAGTCTTGTGCACAGAGTCCGAAATCCAATTGTATTAAACTCCTCGGTGTCGTGGCAATAGTACGTGGTGGAATTTCCACATCAGTCACTGCGCATATTACAGTTACACTCGATGTCGCCCGTGAATTTATGTCTTGACGTATTTGCACCATGAGATTTGTAATAGTTGAGTTGTTACCGCATTTCGCTAGAATTTCCACCCAGTGCTAATGAATAGATGAAGCAAAATTAAAAATTAAATGATCATTCTTTAATTATTATTGTTTGGCCGCTTTCATTTTTATCCAGACACAAAAATAAACACTTTCATTACTCTTTTAATATAGGGGAGGGATCGTTTCGGGGGAAATTTTAAGCTGATGTCTTCGAGAATTTTTGCAGATGTTGAGAAAGTAATCATACTTCCATGTCGCCTAAATCCCAGCGTTCTGGTAGAATGGATAGCAGTAGAACTTCTATTCCGGAAGCTGTTGCTTCAGTTAAATTATTATATGTACATTCGGAGATATTCGGAACCGCCCATTTGACCTATGGCCACCGCCTGACCGGATACCCATACGCGGGGGATAATATCGTTTTCTTCCGTCGAAGTTCCTTCGATTTATGCGCGGAAATTTCAGCTTATGAATCCATTGTAAAAATCGCGAATCGTTTTGGTGTGATGTGTGAGGAGTCTTCATGTATTAGTGCATTCTAGGAAATTTCGAGTTTTATTCGGAAAATCGATGACAACTATATTTCATCGAAATCAACGAAGGTTTTGAAAATTTATTCAAAGCTGCAGTGAGAAATGACAGAAAAAACTGCGGGAATAAAAAAAAATGGGAAACGCGATGAAGATGAAATTATGAAAATACACCGAATATTGTTTGGGATTTGGATATTTTTTATTTTTCCGTAAAAAATGAATTCTCCAAAATAATGTAAAATACACATTATAAACATTGTGCAAATCTCGGGTTGCCAAAATCCCACCTCAAAGAGAGACTCCGAATAATTCTTAGAATAATTTCTTACGAGAAACTTGAATTCTCTCTCAACAACTCCAAACTGTTCATGAGATTGCCAGTAGCGTCTAGCAATTAAAAGTCCAGAAATAATGTTCCAAATAACCATCACATGTTCCAGTAAACCTGCTCGTAATTTTCAACCCCCTTACCCTCCGAAAGAAAACTCCAGATACAGAGGATATAAAAAAACTTCCCTCTGCTCTTCTAGAGCCCATGCAAAACACGATTTGTGCCATTTAATAGTAGGACATGCTCATTGCGGTAGTTCCTCAATTAAATCATCGACGGAATAAGCCCGATCGATTACCAATGCCACGAGATGAATTTCATGGAAGAATATGGATTACCGAAAGTAAAATATATATCGATAGGAACAATATCCGGACACGGACTGATAACATTCGATTGAGCATCGACCTAAATGAATATCACGATAACATTGGAACGAAAAACAATGAACATTGTGAGTCGACCTGTTAAAAAAAAACAATTTTGGGGGATCCGGCTGGTCTGCGATACACAATATAAATCAAATAATAACTATAATACTGGTAGTGGAAGCGCCATTTAATGGTTTTCCGGGGAAGTGAAACGTCTTTGGTGGATATAGGATGTTGTACCAGTCCGAAGGTACAGTGTAGGCTTTTCAAGATCTCTTATCCGCAATACAACCTGAGCTCAATTTCTCTCCTTCACCCTATAAGCTTGCCAAGTGCTTGAGCCAAAAAAGACGAAACCGAGAGAGAAATGATCTGAAATAAAGAGTAACGGATGGTGCGCAGCCTCCACTTCACCTGATAATCCACTGCACTCTCTCGGAATACACCAGTAACACTTTGCATTCGTCTTAATACCGTATCTTAAATTCTCATTACCACTTGCATCCTCGCTTCAGTAGTTCGTTGGAGGAATGCATCAAGATTACTCAGCGATCCATATAAAGAATGAAAAGTAGAATAAAATTCGTAAATGTAAATTAATTGTTATGGATTAATAGATGATTGAAAAAATACAGTGACAGAGACAAGAGACGAAATATGTAGAGATTCAGAGTTCACAAATGGCTGTGGAAATTACCGTGCGAATTTTACCATCGTAATTATTCTTTCAACTGCCCGCATAATTATTCAAATTCCTTCTACTTATTCGGGCCATTCGCTGTTCCCACAGAATACTCCCCTTCCAATGAATTAAAAAATAATGAATTCCTTTTTGGATTTCCAACGGTTTCCATTCTAAATTTATTTCCCATTATGAATATTTACATAATTTTTTATTGATAAATATATAAATATCACAGGAGGTAAAAGAACGCAAAGGCAGAAATCCTCACGTCCGATGATTCATGACCTTACATTTGCAGCAACCGACGGGAATCAATTTTCTTTCATAAAAATAAAATTTCCATAAAAGAATTCATAAAAATCCGGCATCGAACGGCTGGAGACGAAATGAACATAATTTTTTATTGATGAAAACATAAATTTCGCATGAGATGGAACAACACAAATGCACAAATCTTCACAATCCATGATTAATGACCTCATATTTGTAGGAACCAATAGGAATCAATAAAAAGTAATAGCACTTTAAATCAGTCGCATACTGAAGTGCGCTCTCCACTCGGATGCGACTAATATTGGGTGCGCCGGATTTACTTGACACGTAGTATATTGAGGCGAAGTGCAATCAGCACCCTTGACCGATCAAACCACCAACTTCTGTAGCGATATCGCTTTCTTTCTTCCGTTTCAGTCTTATTTATGAATTCACAGTACATTAGTAATGTTTCCTTGAAATACCCTCGAAAAGTGTTGCACAAAAATTGAAGTTGAATCCAAAAAAGTGTTTGTACCAGCTTCAATTTAAGTCACGATTTATATCGATTGCATTTCCCACCACTTCGATTGTACCATCCCTTAATGTGAAAGCATGGATTAAATTTATGTAAGACACCCCCACACTCAGGTATTTTCTCGACAAGAGGGAGAAGTTAATACTCAAACATTGAAATGGCAATTGATGAGAAACGGAAAATCGATTTTCAGGGTGATTACAATAACACCCTATCAAAAAGTTAAAGATGTGATTAAATATTTCAGTGGTGAAATGTCAAAACTAGTTCATTTCCCAGGTCCGCTGGATTAATTTCATTCAGTTTTCGCAGCTTCCACAAACTAACTTTCCAGTCAATTCAGCGAAACTCGTTCCACCCCTTCATCATTGAATAATACATTGATATCCTCTTTAAAAATTTCAATAAATAACCGTATGTTTTATCCGATTATTTATCAAATCGGAGATAAAAAGTGTAGTCGTCTATTCATTGATTATTTCCCCTTGACGTGCCCATTGTTTCCGACCTCGTTAATACTGTCATCACATTATCAACATTTCGAAACACTCCAAAAGAAATCAACACATTTCGCTGAACAATACCCCTGCAATTCGCTTATTCCCAACTACTGTCCCATCTAGTTTTCACAATGAAATGTAGTTCGTTGCAAACATTCGCAATGTACAGAAAACAATTTCTCCGTGTTAGAAGAATTTACGAGCCTTCGTCGAATAAGATGAAAACTTTTAAAAGGAAATTGCTTGGTAAAAGCTCTCCCAAACTTCTTTACAAAACTAAAACAAATATCCTTGACCAGTCATGCATATGAAACGAATACTCAAACCAAAACTTGAAGCGAATACCGAAGTAAAATATGACTTTAAAATTAAAAAAAAAATATGTATTAATCCCTTAAACATGTATGAAAATAAACAGAAAGTGTAAATATTCGCTTCAGCGTTCATTTGCCAGATCTCCAAATTACACCGTTCGTGTCGTCAATAAATGCCATCCATTACGCGAATGAGTAGTAAAAACTCAAATTATGACGCAGTAGCGATTCCACACAGCAGTTGAACCCTTTTAAAACCAGTGATAACTACATCCAACGGTTGTTACCAATGACCCTAGTAAACTGTGCAGAAACTTCTGGTGTCCAATTAAAACTGGTGAAAATTATGAGAATTCCGAACGCTCAAATCAGAACCCCTCCAATCACCACATCCTGAGTGGAATATCCGAATTAAAGACGTAAGGGGAATAATGACCAGAAAATCATGAAGAAGTTTATGCTGATGATGATCATACTAGACTGGATGTGCTGCTGGAGTTGTGCCCGTAATTGGGCATCAGATACCTATCAAGATCCTTATTTCGATTGGAATAGAACATTAGATGAATTTAACTATGGATTCAAGCATCACTCCAGGATGACGATGATTGATAATGAGGATAAGAGGATTCCTTATCATGAAGACTTTGCGTATCATCAACTGAAGAATCCGGTAACAAAACATGGAATTAGACATGGCGGCCGATTGTTTCGTTCCATTGAGAAGCCTTCACGAGCAAGTCAGGTTACTTGGCCAGTGAAGAAAGAGGCAGTCGTTGAAGGTGGTCTGGTACTTGGGGGTCTGATGATGGTGCATGAACGCAAGGATAACGTCATCTGCGGTCCAGTGATGCCTCAAGGTGGTGTCCAAGCACTTGAAGCTATGCTGTATACCTTGGACTGGGTAAACCAACGAGATATTGTTCCTGGTGTTAAAATTGGAGCACATATTCTTGATGACTGTGATCAGGACACTTATGGATTGGAAATGGCAGTGGACTTCATCAAAGGTATGCTTTTGTAAATTTTAATAAAAGTTGTTTAGTGGAGACAATAGAGAATTAATTACTCTCGGTGGGGGTTGGGCTTTTCCTGTGTCCTAGGTAATTAACTATTGCTTTGGGATTGTATTTGTGTTGGGAATGAGGTTTTAAATGAGAAAGAACTTTTTGAGATGCCTGATTGACTCTCATGTGTAGATATATTGCCAGAGGTGGAAAATTTTCGTTGACCGCCATGAAGATAATTTCCTTGTAGATGAATTAATTACTCATGAGATGTTTGAACCGAAATTTGAGTAGAAAACATGCAGCAAACACGTTTTAACATTTTATGCAAAATAAATGAGGTTGACTATTAAATTAACTTCATCATGGATAATAAATAGACATATTATTATACTTTGCGATTACAACGTCATACTTAAAGTAGGTTTCCATGACGTGGAAACTCTTTTGTATACATTGTGAAGCCTGAGTAATGTTTGCTCTCCCAGAACCCCAAATCCACCGCTCGGTTTTTTTAGAGCAGAAAAAAGTGGTGAGAGCAGTTTTCTGTCGGCCGGCGCTGTTGGTTTTATCATATAATTGTGGGCAGTGGACGAAATCGATTGAATAAACTCCAGTCTGTGCTCTTGACCTTCTCCATATAAAGTTAATCCAAAATTCTATTTTATCTTGAATTCGTATTAATAACAATTCAACGAAGATGGAGTAAAATTAACATTTTTTCTGCGAAATAAAAAAAAACGGTCTACGGCAAAATTGTTACGTATTTTGTTCGTCAATCCAAAAATAGGAATTTTTTTTATCTGATGATTAGAATGGTGTGCGAGATCAATTATCACAATTTATTCACCCTCCATAAACTCAATGAACATGCGATAGAAATTATTCGCGAAATATTACGCAAGTGGTAAGACGAAATGTTTCACCTCAGTAGCGAAATGGTGAAGAGGGATAAGTGAATTGGGCTCCTGGCTAAATTTTTAACGAATGCCTCTGAATTCAAGGGAGATAGTTAAAATTGTGTAAATATATTTTTCTACCTCTTCTTTTGCCCTACGAATGAGCTCTAGAGAGAGAATTCGCTATCTCTCTCAGGCCTTGAGATATTTATCAAAAAAGCCACGACGGAATGAGTCGACTTATTCCCATCTACCACGCCACTGCTGAACTCAATTTGAGAATGAGTTTTGCCAACTCCTTCACGGAGTAACTCCAAATTGAGGAGACTGACAAGAATTTTCATGATTGAAAAAAATCATTAAGACATCCACCTGTCCTACGTCGGCAGTAATGCATCTCATTGCACTCCATAATCTCCACATACTCTGCAGATTCTTTAAAAACACTGAGATTTAAAAAATCTTCATCAGAAATGAGAAATCATTAAATTTTGAATGATGGAAAAGAGAAAAAATATTCACTATGAGTGGAGCACCACTTTTAATCTGCGGTTTATGAAGCCCAAATAACTTTGAAAAGACTTTTTAAACCTCCAACTCATTGAAATTCAAGCAAAACCTTCTTCAAAGAAACCTTTCACTACTTTATGCCTATAACAATGCATTTGAAGCTGCACATGCTCTTGCGCTTGTACTTTATAGTATTCAAGTGTTCAACCCCTGAATTCAATTAAACTTCAAACAAAACTCTAAGTACTCGGACCATTTCCTTATTCTAAACTCTCCGCTTCTATTCAACCGTGTGGCTTCAAATGCCACAAATAGTAACCCGAAATCCCCGTTACATCGTTGACAAAGTTAGTCAAGATAGAAATGAAGGAAGCCAGAATTTCGGCATTCTCAATTCTCGATTCTGAACATCCGATCAGGAATTCCATTTGAGGGTGTCCACTAGGCTGAGCCCTCGATTAAGGTAATCTTCATGGTGATCTTCAGGGCATATTGCCAAAACACCAACCGTTATATAGCTAGTATTTGGCTCTCAAGGAGAGTGGCTTTTGATAAAAGCATCACTGCCTTCTCGATGCGAGCACTATCAACATTCGCACCGCTCTCTCTCATTTTCCATCCGAAAAGGTCAAATGTGAGGGTAAGGATCCAGTTCACTCCCTTGGGCCTTGCTATAAATGCATTATCCTCGGAGGGAATACAGTGGGCTGGTGTAAAAAAGAGAAGTGAGGCACGGAATAGAGTGCAATGTACATCCGAGGCTGAAGCCACTGACCCCAGCATGATTTGGAGGAGAATATGGCTTCAGGCTTCCTTCCAGTAATCCTGTTTTTTCTTACATTTTTTTTTCTCTTTTCTCTCCTCTAAGATAGCACTTTCATGGATATTATCCGTATATCAGCGAGATGATCGTAAAAATTGGAGGCTAATAAGATTGCTAACAAGATTGCTCAACAGCACTACCTGTAGGGTCATAAGAAAAATTATGTGATCTCGCAAATTTGCAATCTACTTATTTTTCAGTAGTGTGACTTGTGAAGTGTATGCATGGGAATTTGAGGAGAGTGCATGTGGAATTTTTTTAGGTGCTAAGAAAAACGGATTCTCGAATGGAGGACAACAGCCAGTGAGATGATTAATCGTTTGAAAGGGCGCATTAAATTAAATTAAGATTCTGTGGTATAATTAGCATTTCCTTCAGTGGAATGAATTATAGGACTTTGATAGTCTTAATCCGGCGTTTAATTAGCCACGTTAATTTTTTAATTTGGTGAAAATAATTGTATTCAGATTAAACGAGAAATTAACAATTCTTGTTCTATTATTGCTTCGAATCTAGAAGAAATAGCTGTTGTATAAATTTTAGATTGCTCAGTGGATTTTTCCTCTCTCAGTTTTACTTTTCAAAAGGCAGTGATAAAATCTTAACTGCACAATTTCATACATCAGCGCTACATAATTTCTAGGCTGCACTTTTGAATCGATTAACTACAGAGAGATTCTCTTTCATTTTATTATATGACCAAACGATTTTTTGCAACAACTGTGCCTGTACACGCGATGCTGAGTGCAATCAATTCTAAAAATTGATCGTGCTCGTGGAGAAAGAAAATCTTCATAATTTTGTTGAACGGAAAAAAGTGGTCAATGGTGCATGGAAGAGAAGGTAAGAGAAGGAAAATGTAAGAGAAATGGGGAGCAAGGAAAGCAACCAAAAAAGTCCTGTCGAAATTCCTGGAAATTATTGTGGCATATCGAGGGATACTTTCGAACAAAACATTCATGACTGAATTTGAGTGCTACTTGTTATGAATCATGGAATAATAGCGGTCGCTTTTATGAATCGTAAACCCCGCAACACCGAGTGTTCAACGATAACTGTCATGAATCACCGTTCTGTTATCGTTATCCATGAACACTCTGATCTTGTGAGCAGGAAAACAAAGAGACATTTCGAGAGAGCGAGAGAGAGAGAGAGGCGGAGGAAGTTTATAGTCACGTGTCAGGCGAGGGGAGATCGGTACAGAACTATGAAAATAGTGAAATATACTGGAGTTAGCTGAGCTGGACATCCCGATGGCCGAGGATATATCCATTCACCACCTCCTCTCGGGTTTTCAATAGACGTTATATAAAAAAAATTTTTTTCCATAGCTGAAATGGATTATTTATATCTTGAAGCCCAGAGATAGTATAGCGGGGCAACCAGAAGGTACGCGAAAAAAATATCATATTTATTAAACATTTTTCTGAAAATAACAAGAGTAGCGAATTTTTATTTCACCAAAAGCCATTTCGAACATAAAAAAATGATTTTATTCTAAAAAGTGTTTCTATAAATTTGACGACTTTTTGAGTTGAACAAATTTTCCATTTTTCATCTCCATTTTCACCATCAATTTCGGGCACCCATTCGGCTTTTTATTGCATGCGTTCAATTTATTTATCACTACTTTTTCCTAAAATTTCCATCAACTGATAGTAAGCACTCGAATAATGTGAAAGCCCACAAACAACAACAACAAAAATACCATTTCCGAATATTCCTCTACTAAAAATAATTAAATGATTGTGAAATAATTGTGCGCTTGAAATCGGCAATGCAGATGCATTTGTCGGTAAAACATGTGTAACACTTTATGCCGATGTGCAGTGGGTCAGAATCATGCTAGAGAATTCCATTCAATTACCAGATAATTTGAATGAAAATGTTTTCACGTGATGGATGAAAATAAACTATTCGTTAATGCTCCGGCGGATTTATTCAACTTCTCTCTCTTCCATCTCCGCTTATGCTTTTTCGTTGGTTTATCATGTTATCTGTATTCTATCTCCCAATGGTATTTGGCAGACAGGATCCGTCTGTTTGTTGTTTGCTATCTATCCCCGTAAGCTATAATCTATATTTCTCTCGTCTCGCATACCAAATTATTCATACAAAAACCGGAAGTAATTTTCGTATCAAACGTGAACCATAGGGATCACAGTTTGGCTGATAAACCGGTTGCAACGTATCAGAAGACATTATAGGTAGATGGAAGTTTTCACATTTCTCGGAATATATTACGTGAAAAATAATGAAACGATTGTCTTAACCATTTTTATATCCGCTGAAGAATTTTTGATCACTTGAGATGCTTCATCTTGATTGATGACGCTTTTTATTAATAAAAAATATTTTTAAACGATCATCTACTGGTTATCCTAGATATTCACTCCTGATTCACTATTCACCTCATTTCGCTGCTGTGATCATAGCCCATATGTTAGCGATTACGATGGAGCTGACAAATCGCTCACCATGTATAGCAATAATGGCGATTGAAGATAACTTGAATTGAAAAGAGTCAAATAAGTCGAGAGGCATTAGACAAGTCAAATATGGCGAATGATAATCTAAAAATGATAATCGAATATAAGAGAGAAAAAATGGTACGGAATAAGGGTGCGTTAAATAATACAAATAATAAGTTTTTTTAAATAAATGAATATGTCATATGTGACATGGCCGCAGACTGCGGGATAAATGACTCATGAATTAAAGAAAGAAAAAAGAAATATATTATTATATTGTGTTACCGAAAAAGTGAGGAAAATACAAAGGGGCGATAGAAAAAGCATATCGGGGTCGATACTCTGGCGAGGGATAAATTAATAAATAATTTAATTGTAAATGGTATTCGAATTCGTATTCTCATATTGTTCGGTATTCGGTCAATTATTTATTAGTTATTTCTGTGTTTTTGTTTTCAAAAAATTAACATTATTTTTTAATTCGGAGAAATTATAGTGAAATTTGATACGCAAATCAGTCAATAATTTGAGGTTTCAAAAGCATAAATGAAGGAAACGTAAGTAGAGACCAAATGCTCACTCTTATCATTGTTATTCACATCACTATAACTCTTCTACTTGGTGGAGGAACTGTGCCAGCAGCAGCTGTCGTCTTGAACGTTAATAAATCTTTCTTACGGATATTCCGACGGGATGGAGTGAATTCGAAAAATCCAATGAATTTCACGGTAATTTTTTTCGCAAATTGATGGATCGATTGATCAACGATGTGTGAAATTTCAAGTAGCCTACTTATAAAAAAAGCACTGCAGAAAAATCTCAAAGTTATTACTTAAACGTGACATTAAATAAAAAATCAAATAAACTGACGTACTCCTCCTAAATCGCCGATTGGACGATACTATATTATACTATATTAAAAATGTTTTTTTAATTTAGTCCCATCGGTTTGATTATCATTGCAGTAATTATTGGTGGGAGATTTCGTTATTTTTTCAGACGATAAATCTGTTCTGTTTCGATAAATAAAAAAAAAATCATTATAATTTGAAACTATTTATTGCCGCACCCTATTATCGACGCAAATTTTTACCGAATAAACGTTACTACTATTTTAAGGTGGTTCGAACAAATTCTGCGGACTTGAAGAATCCCACAAATTAATAGACTGACTGACTGGGATTATACTTGAAGTCCGTAGTTGGTCATGGCATCATTGTTCCTAGAATAATAGCCCCAGAGTCGGATTCGAGCTACGCACAACAGTATAGAGGTCTTTGAGCTTCCATTTTTCGCAGTGATTCGCCGATTCTATTCCACAATTATAGCTATGACACAAAGAGCGGTTTACAATGACCGTGATAACTTGTGGGAGACTTGCCTATTGTTGTGACATTAATCCGCAAAGGATCACTTGCCCAGATTTCTAAAGTTTGGTAAGGGGATATTTAGCATTTATCGTTCTTCGCAGAGTAAATTGTTTGATGAATTTCAACGAGGGATTATTCAATTCTCTAATTACCTATTGAAACGATACATTTTTAATGATTCATTAAATCGTGACACCCAGGTGTTGAATTTCAATAACTACTTGTTGAGTTTTAACAAGTGATTCTAGATTATCGAGTTTTACTGTAGGCCAGAATTGAATTGGTTATCTAGATACTCGCGACTTTGAAATTGTTTCCCGATAAATTAACAGATCATAATTTTTCAACTAAAACGAAATATAAGTTATTTATGTAGAGTTGATTGAAAGAGAAAGGAGTTAATAATTCGAATGAAAATATGTTTGAATATAAAGACAATGTTTTTAATAAAAATTTGTTAATAATTTTCTTAAAATTATTCGAGGTAATCAAACAGTTCTATTTCGGTAATAAAAAAAAAAAATCGACTGAAATTCCACCGTCGGTTTTCAAACCCGTTTTGAAATAATTTTCATGTCCCAATGCATTCCACTGTGAATATATTGTTAACGGGTGGAAAAAAAAGGGGACAATACATAATATAATTGCAAAATAGTCACTTTGGAGGAATTCCTCTCAAAAATAAATTCCCCCGATTGCTGATAAAATGTTTCTCCAATTATATTTCGTTGCAATTATCACATTCGCTTGTCAGAATTTCACATTTTTCGGGACGATTAAGGAAATATATATACGAATGTTATTCATTGCATTCTATTCAGCCGAAATGCGAGTGCAAAAATAATCCATCAAATACCACTCATGCTGCAAAATAATCCCTTATCTCTTATAATTTCTGCCGTGAATTTTGAAATTTACGTCAATGTTGTTTTTGATTATTTTCAACAAAGGGAATTTATACCGCGCTTGTGACGTCACAGGACGCCATTGGATCGGATTTGGATTGAATATAGGGTAGGGCAGGACTCTTTACTAATTCTGAATTCAACTACTAGGAAATTTCAACTAATATATCAATGTGCCTTAAGAATTGTTTATGGGTGCCATTTCGTGGCATGTCAAGTAGCGATAATACGAACGCGTGAATATTTTAAACTCACTAGAAAACATCTGTTGGCAGATTTGACATTGACGATAATGTCATGGCACGTGAGGCTTTTAATTTGTCATTCCAGGTTGAATATTTCACTCGAGAGAATGTGGTATATGAAGGGACATCAAAGTCATCAATTGAAATCAAAATTCCTCGGTTCTGTCAGTGAAAATTTCATGAGCAATAACTTAAGAGGAATAGATTACAAAAAATACTCGCAGCCTTTAGTAATATTGAATGCAAGCTTCTTCATACGAATTGTCACTTCTGTAATTTGTGGTTACATGAGGTATAGTTAATGATTACAGAGTTGAACACGTAAGGGCTGATGCCGAGACCCTGACAATTACTAACGGTCGACTGCATACAAGCTCAAACTCACCAAGTACATGCTGGCAACGGGACTTCACTCAGCTGTGAAAATCAGAGTGATGACACGAGTACTCTGGAATGCCACTACAAAGCTCAGCGTAATTAGGAAAAATAATGGATTCACCCAATCATTTATGTATTTCAATATCCTACCCATGCTCTCTGACTTGGAATTGTGAATATCACCGGAAATATTCACAGCGAATCTAATGAAACAAGAAAATGAAAATATAACGGATGGAATGGAAGATACTTTTGCATCTTTAAAGTATATAATGGAGCTTATTCTACACATAGAGTAACATTGGCTATTCGAATTTGAATTTTTCACGATATCAATTCAAATGTCACTTTTCGTAATACCCGCAAATTGAAACTCGTACTTTACTTTCTAACGAGCGGTAACGAGTGAATTTTTTCGACTCAAGGGCGCCCTTTGACAAATTTTTTTTACGAGAGCGGTAAGCCGTGTTTTTTTTCTGCACAAAGTGCTGATAAAATTCTTTTGGCGCACATGCAAAAGAAAGTTTGTAATTTGCTCCCTCATGAGAGAGAGGACGGCCATTTTTGATAAAGAAAGGAGAATCGCTCTGGTTGGTAAAAAAATTTGTACTTTTTCTTCTCAGGATAGATTACCGCCCGCACCTTTCTTCTACCCGAATTCAAACTCTATCCATATTTACTCGATAACTAATCATGATGAATAGTTCGTCTGAGTTGAATTTGAAATGAAAAAATTCCCTATGATTCATCAGTTCTGTGTCATAAAGATTGAAGATCAATAACTAGGATAACAATAGATCACTCAGATGCGTTGCATAACTCGAATTGAAATAACATTTCACAATGGACTATTGCTTTTTTTTTACAATTCTCAAACAGCTCGGTGATGCATAAATTCAAACGAACTCCAGTCCTGAGAGATCCTCTTAATGTCTTCCTGTTTAATGAGGAATGAGAATTTCAAAGTATCCTGAGGTTCAAACAAAGTCAGTGTTTGCATTGACACTTTCAAAAGCAACAAACAACAGAGAAGATGGCAAAGCAATCTTGTATCTTCGAATCAAAGCACATCCTTCCATGAAAGTGAAAAAAAAGTATCCAACGCGGTGGAAATTCACATCCCTCATACCATCACGATATTATTTCACCTGCATAGCACGAAGTTCCTAGATGCTCGTGCATTATAGAAAGATCTTTCACAGATTGAAAGCAAAATGTGAGATTGAAAATTAATCATAAATCACGTTCTCTCCTCAAGAAAGCAATGAAGCACCCAGGGAAATACGATTCATGTCAAATTTCAAGTTTTGAGTTTTGTTTTTACTCGTTGCTGACGGTCATCATGCACTGAAAATTATTTCAGCCCGAGAAAATCTCCAAAAAACGATCCATTTTTTCTGCCCTCGCCAAATGAAAAAATGACGGTCATTTCACATCCCTAGTAACACTCCACTTTTTTGGAGGTCAATCTTCGTGACGTCATTGAGAATGCTTGAATGTATGTATTTTTCTGAATACAGAAGCTTAAGAAAGACTTAAGCTTCAGGTAAAGTGGCCATCAAAACGAGATTTAGGATTCTTACCTAGTAAAAATTCTTTTTTCTCGTTTTACGTGTCCTCAATTCTACAAGGAGCCATCGGTAGATATTACTCAACGGAGCTGGAGGCCTTAGTCATACCTCCTCCTCATTTCTCATATTCTTTTCATATAAAGTAGCCATCAAGCAGTATTTCTTTGTACCTGTAAGCCATCTCACTCCGGAGATCGCATTCATCGTGGTGTTAACGACCAAATTGTCGACATCAAGAGTAGAGTGATTGAAAACCATATTGGTTATCGGTTAACAATGGTTCAACGACTATTTCCATTCTTCTATGAATAATGCGGTCGAGTATGTATTCGCTGTGTCGAGTATGTAGAGGAGACCCTAGGATTAAAGTTCATCCGTTGGCTTTTTTCCCTCACCTTTCCTTTCCTCCGATGTTGGCGAGCTGAGGCACTCGCTATATACATCGAAGAACAATCCTGGAATTGCTTGAAAGGCCGTCTTCAGGACTGAATTCGCGATTCCATCTAGCCCGGGCGCTTTGGTGCTTTCAATTCGGTTTTCAGCTTCCGTCTGCTTATCATTTATTATCGGCGGAATAAAATCTTTGTCATCTCACACGAATGCACACCAATCTTCTGGACTTTTTAAAGAACAATACGGGCTATCATTCTTCAGGGAGGGAAGCAATGCGTGATTATTCAATTCAGAAATCGAATAGTTTTCACTCAATGCGGGATTTTCTATTACAATTTGAAACAACGATTTTGTGCAGGAATGCACGTTATAATAATCAGTTGCAGTACCGCATGAGTTCGAAAATTATTTAGGATTTGTCGAAAGTTGGGGACAAACACTCAGTATTTGGGTGTTACGGTACTGCATGTACATGGTGTTGAGAGTAACTTCGGGGAAATACTCGAGGTAATCCTCGATTCATTTTCGAGCGCGAGGGATCTTCAGCAGATTATTCCCACCATCCAAATCTCGGTTATGGAAGTTGGGATTTGATATTAACGACCGCCATTTTTTCCCACGTTTTATGAAAATTGTATGAATAACTGTAAGCTATTACTTAGCAACAGCCGTGATATTAAATTTGAATTTGGAGAATAATCGGATCTTTATCCATTCGCCAACTCTACAATTTTCTAAAAATTCTATAATCCGATTATTTCGATTTTATGTGAATCATCAGAATTTTTGATTCAAAACGCGCAGTTATAAAAATACTTTAGTTTGAGCCACTTTTAATTGTATATCCTCTGGCAAAAGAACAGTCCTTCTTCAACAAAATTAAAGTTTTCACTAACCCTATTATGTACATTCTTTACTAAGTCGCTCTTACCCACTCGCTTCCAATTTAAAACAGAAGTTTGCAAGTTTTTGTTTAAGATTGTCCACTCGCACGAAATTATTTAATTAAGCTTCTTAAAGTGCAGTGCAGATTACTGCTTTCGGCCTGCAGATATATCATCACTATATATCAGGATTATTAAATAAAATATAATGCACGTTTATTCGGAAAGAGTCCCCAATCCCAAATTATTGTGTGAAAGGATGGACGTGAATTATCGATTCCTTGAGTAATCCTTAAATTAGTAAGTCTGCTGTTTCATCCAACTTGATTAGTAATATTAATTCTCGAGGAGCAGTGCAATTTTAATTCTTTACACGAATTAAATTACGGGTAATTAAGAGTAATTTGTCTAATTTATTTCGAGAGGTGATCAACCAGTTGATTAAAAAATTAATAATTCTTTCATTTTTAACGAATGATTTAAATCGTTTTATAATCGCTTTGAAATGCACCTCATTGTGATAAAAATGATTTGTCAACTGAATTGAAACGGCGTCTCTTCGATATATAAATGCAAACTGATACAGCCGATAAATTCGAATAGAGAATACGAACTAGTGTTCCATGAATCGAAATTCGGTGACTACTACTGAATATTCGCTTGCGTCAACAAAACCGATGAACACCTATAGCTGGGTAGGAAATTACACTTTGAATCAACAATATTTACAGTTAATTGCACCAAATATGAATTTAACACAAGCGGATCGAAAGAAAAGGTTGAATTCATCTCATTAGGCATCAACGAAATTCTTCCATAATTTTATCACCAACAAATTGACATTTGGAAGGACTCAAACATCACATAATCAATTTACAGTTCAATACCTCTATTCACCAGCGCCGACACAAAATATGATATCATTATATTCACGTGCATGTCTCGGTACATGTTATGACGAGGTAAAATTAACTCTCCCACAGGATATTCCTCCTAAATATTTCCCGCCATTGTTGGTTACTATAACTTTGACAATAGGATGAGAGAAAAAAAATTACGGAGAAAAATTTGCAATTAAAATATGTACATTGTCTTGCAGTTAATAAATTCACAGGGCAGCAGTATTTTTTTTTTCAGTCCATCCCCTGTTCGCACTTCAATTCGAACCTATCCCCGAAGAGTACTTGCACTGGAGAACACTTGAATGCCCTGGTTTAAACAATAACCAATCCGCTTAAAGAATAAGTAGCAGTTTCTGAAAAAGGATGATAACGCTTCCCCTAATTAAACTGCAGGGTGATCCCAGGACTTGGACATGCCCAGAAAGGTGCAGAGCTGTTGTAAAAGGGAGAAAGTAGATAGAAAGAGGAAAGACATTCTCGTTCTAACAGTCCCCATTGTCAGGACGTGGCCAGGAATAATAATTTAAGAATTAGTGATAAGAAGTCCCTATACATATCCGACTTGGAGTATAACAGGCGCTAAAGGAAAAAGCAGAAGTTATGACTTGGAGATTGGCCATATCCAGGAACTCTGTGAAGGTACGGAGGCACCAGCTAATTAATTATATTCCTAGAAAATTTGATCAGCGCGCAAGTGTTCTTCATTGGTATTTGATAATGTCGTGACTACGAGTTACCTTCCTCATTTACCAGTGATAATTCCCCGGAATCTTTCCCCCAACGATCAGCCATTCAATTATTATCATCCCTGTCGTTTCTCGATATTATGATTAGAGTTCTTACTTCTGAGTAAAATCTCCGTTGGCGCAGCTAACGTCCTCTCGTTTTTCCGTTCAATTTAGAATTCTTCCTATCTTCGCAGCTGAAGGAGACCATTAGTCTGATTTATTGAAATTAAAGATAACTTTGGGCTGCAGAATGTTAGGATGGAAGTTAGTCCTATCACTGAATCATTGATAGGATTCAATGTAAAAGTAAGATACAGGGTAAATCCACTTAATTCTTGATGGATTTCTCAAATTTCTACCGGTTGTAATCCGAGTTAGCATTTCAAATCCCGCGGATTATCGCGTTCTTTCATCTCCACTGATTGAAAATTCCGTATACATTCTGAGATTTCGAAGTTACCGTGAGGATAGATATAAGATTTCCATTCGCCTCCGACTACCGTGGTCGACAGTCTTTAATTGAATATCGCGTTCTGTGGTTGAGTAGAATAACCCGCACTCATAAAACGATTAATTTATTATAACAAATAAATTTCCTGGATTTTTTTGATGAGGGGTTTAAAAAAAATGCCGCCGAATTTTTCAATTCTTCCAATTGTTAACTTATCCATTTCCATTGTTAATTTGATGAATTAGTTAATTATCATTAATTAATCAATAATTTAGACAGTTAGTATTTGGTTTAATTTCGTTTTTTGGTGAATAAAAAATTATTTTATCGTTATTTTTGGATGAAAGTTTTCGGCTCGTTCTCAACATGATCGCTCCCGACGATGAGGAATGTTAACAGTTTGCATTCGCGCCTTTGATCCAAGAAGGCCTTCAATTTTCAACATCGATGTTTGTGTCGAGACCATACCAAACCAAGAGAACACTATACTATACCTGTGGTCATACCTGCCCTCTGCTCAATTTCCACTTTCACGGTCGTATATACACGTATATATGTCACGCAACTTTGCGAGTGTCCAATTGTATACTGTTTGCACATATTTACATACGGAACGAGAAGCTTTTAGGATTCTACCTAAACGTATTTTCATGACAAATACGTCCAACAAACCATTGTCAGCATCATGACAGTATTTAGTGGCAGTGCCTTATTAAATTTGTATATAATACCAAGCTGGTGGGAGTTTGCTAGTCCTTTTTATCATTTTCTATCATCGTTGAGAGCCTGTTAGGATTCTCCACGCATGAATGAATCCAATACTCACTTGACCTAAACTCATTCGGGTGAAGAGAAGAACAACTACGCATTTGAGATAATGGTCAATGGATCGGGTAACAAATATTGATGGAGAGGTGAAGGAATTCAAAAGGAATGAGATAAGAAAGTAGCTCTGAAAGATGAGATTGAAAGATTCAAACTGCAGAGTTATACTTCAACATTATTATTAGTTAATTTATTGAAATTCCAATTCCTCAATGATGTTCCGCCTTTCTGCCAAAATTCACGTTTTTTTTTTTCATTTTTCTTGTTAATTCATCATGTGGCCTCACATATGTACTACAGCGGTCTCGGGTTATAAGGATTTAATTTCGGGTCACATTGGGATTATATGGGGCTTCCTCTTTGTACACCGAGAAGGAAGGAAAAATGAAAAAAATGGAAAATAAAAAATTAAAAAAGAGCCAATCCATTCGGAAGCACACATTGCTAATTGGTTAACAATACCAGCTATAACCATG
This sequence comes from Fopius arisanus, assembly GCF_000806365.1. Taxonomy (NCBI): domain Eukaryota; kingdom Metazoa; phylum Arthropoda; class Insecta; order Hymenoptera; family Braconidae; genus Fopius; species Fopius arisanus. The sequence goes on along the minus strand of NW_011887791.1, from coordinate 899,525 downwards.
TACAGAAAATACAATTATTTATATATTTTGTTGCATACCCGCCATTAGAGATACTCAGCCCCACCATTTCGAGTGGAATAATGCAATGGCGTACCCTTTGTGTACCATACCTATCTAGCAAGTAGATAACATAGAAGTTATATATATTCGGAATATAATACGGACAATAACACTATATCTACCTTATATTTTCTAGCTTAAGGTTGCTGCATCGAGAGAGTCTCTGCAAAAAGTTTATCCGCTGTAAAACGGAGCAGTTTAGAACACAATTTTTTCACGGTATATAGTCGCGCTTGATTGATTGCATTGTGCATGGATAGCTAAAGGGCTCATCTTGTAGCTAATTTTTTTAACTAGCCACCATAAAATTTTTAACGATAACTGTCGAACAGAAATTTTACGATACAATAACTTTAAAAATTTCTCTGTGCGGTTATGGGCCAAACTCCAAAAACATTTTTAGCCGATGCTCCAACGATCCTATCGAATTTCCAACGGATTTTAGTTCCTCCTATGATGATTAATTGTGCTAAATTTATGGCGGACAATTTAAAATGAGGAACCGAGAGTGGACTGGAGTTCTCTCTAGAAATGCTCCGATGAAATTCAAACCCGATATCTGTAAACTTTCCCCTTCATCTTTCATCCCTTCCTACCCCCTTCTGCATCATGGTAAAACTACCCATGGAATACAGGCCAGTTACACAGTTGATTCAACATGAGATTGCAGAAGTTACGACGCTACGATCTTATCCACGAAAATTCCTCCTGAGTTTCTGCATTACGGTATGTAAGGTTGAATAGAATTTTTAGGATAAAAGGCACTTTGTACAAATCACAGGCCAATGAGAGAAATAAATAATAGCCCTGGGTTTTTCATTAGAGGTTACAAGTTAACGAGCATGAATTCTATGTTGGGGAGAGAGTATATTACGATAAGAGAAAATTTACAGGTCTTACGAGGTAAGACTGTGAGTAGAGTTAAACATTTATGCTTCTGTGGGAAGAGGTTGAGTTCATTCCATCTGTATATCGGTGGGAATGGTAACGTTATGAGAATTTTATGAAGGTACTTTGACACCCTCGACTGATGTGAAACATTTTACACTACGCTAAAGACACAATGTTTGCATCAAATACTGTTAAATGCTCCACACACATCAAATTAGCGGGATGAAAATCATTCATTGCGAAATAACAAATTTATCCTTGTCACCTTGCTCGCGAATTTCAATCACTAATTCCTGAAATGATTGGATAAGAGAATTGAACAGGGTCGTACAAATGAGGGTTTCAGCTGAAATAAATTATATACTTGACTCAGATCGAAAGAGATCGATACGGCCAATTAATGTGGACCTTTTATTTACAAATCTACGGGGCTGGATATAAGGTCACGTAATTTGTCGAACCTTTCATTTATGTCACAGTTCTATGTAATAAAAAAGGAGATTCATTCTTGATGGAAAACAAAAACGAGAAGACGGTGGACGTGGCGATGAAGATTTTCCTTACAATTAACAATTTTAATAAGAATGTCCAGAAATGAGAGGGGTGGATGGGTGGAAAATTCCGGGAAATTATCACCGAGAAAGGACGAAGGCGACTCGCAGTCGCGATATTGTCGAATAATAATGAAGCATACTAGTCCACCGATCAAATATTCCGCGACTAAAATTAATTAGCTAGAAATTCCGCTCTTTTTCATAACTCCAGCTTTTCCCTCTCGAGACTCCTTGTCAATAATAATAAACGATTGCATAAAACTGCTCCAGTGGCGCAATTAGTTAGTGCACGGCACTTATAGACGATTGCATAATTGCGATGTTAGACATAATAGTTATCGTGATAATGCCATGATACTAGACCCCGTCGTAATGCGTATTATACGATGGGATTTGTTACGTAGGAGTTTACCGTCGACCATGAAAACCATTGGGTTATTTTAAAGTAATTTTTGTTGCATTCAGGAAAAAGCGTTCTTTAAACACCTTGAACCCATTTCTAGTTCAACCAAAAAATTTAATATGCCATATAAAGTGAAAAAATCCATATAAACCTAGTATTATGGATATAAACACTGAATATCGTTCATTCGAATTCCCGAATATATATGTGGGAGGTTGATATTCACACGCTCTCAATTCACGTCATCTCCAAACTTTACAATTGTCGGAATCAAGTTTTAATACCAGAAGTACCCGACTGAATTCTAATTCAATATCGAAGTGCTGCTACCGGTGCACCCAAGCATTGAGTTGTTATGCTGTTATGAAAAACCGGCGAGAAGTTTTCTTCTCATGAGAAATTAATTAAAATTTACCGCAATTGCATATTTCTATGCAGTTGTTATGAGCTTATTTACTCATTTGGAAAAACCGCAACGCACTACCAGGGTCATATCTTTCTGGAGAATAATTTCCAAGTTTTTGAAGTCCGGGGATATATGGGAAATACGGAGTCCCTGCAGCAATAAGTCGAAATTTCTTTTGAAATATTTGAATTTTTTCAACTTTCAATTTCTTGACTTTCGACTTTAATTTCTCATTCGATTTTTTTAATTTGCGCTACCGATTACACTGCAGTTCTGTGATAGCGTTAACATTTTCGGTGATTGTAGAAACTGGAGTGCTCATCCCCATTTCTACAACTTCAACTGTTACGTGCAAGTTCATTCCAAGTGGAGATTTGAGTTTTAAGTTTGGTATGTTGAGGGTAAAAACACGTACCCAACACACTGCGCGTTTCTCTTGCGTGAAGAGACACCCGTGAGTACATGTACATAAATTTTCCGGTGCGAAGAGTAACTTCTACTGATATCATAAGAATGGTGTAGTATGAAAAATCAAGAGACGTGATCGGACAGGTTGATCAAAAATACGGCAACGAGTGCTCCATCTCATTTTTCTTTTCGCCCGTCCGTTCATTAATTTTTATTATAATAGTATAAATTAATCTGTACAAATAAATTTCATAAATATACAAAAGCAGTAATAATAAGTGAAAAAAACTCACGAAAATCCATCGACGGGCAATCGCAGAGAGGGAATTATTCAATAATGCATTATTTCGTGTCGTGTTCCATCTTTTTGGTCGGCGTTGATTTTATATACTTCATATTCGTTTATTCAATTATATTCAATTTAAATCCTTTATAATATCGCATTCTATTGTTAACTATTATTAACCACGAGTTATTGAATTATTCTGAATGAGTCATCGAAAATTGAATAATAAATAAAACAAAATAAAAAATAAATTGTTTATTCACGGTCTTTTGATAATTATTATCCGTGAAGAGTATGAGGGCGAGGTTTTTTTTTTGGATACAACAGAGGGAGGATGCCAATAATATTTAGCAAAAGGGTGAAGCTATTACACTATATTGATATACTCATATTGCGCGTCGTAACTCGTAATTGACGATTTTTTATTCGGAAACCTCAGGAGCCATCATAAAAATTTTCATATGCATTCTTTGGATATAATGAATCTAATGTGATCTAACGCTCGGATAATTTCTCATTGCTTGAGATAAAGCAATGCCAAAATTTAATGACATTTTCAACGTAATTGAATGTTAAAAACTTTTATTGCACAACCAATCCTTCTTGCAGCAGAGACTTCAAGAGGTGATAAGACTTGATTCATCCATTCAAACAGCCATTATCTGGTGTCATAAAATGTTATACTGTATCGAAAGGACTTAATGGAACCCATAAAATTGTAATAAACTTTGGAATTATCGGGCACACAAGTTTGTCAGTATTTTTCCAGTTTATTAAATACTTCGAATATAGAGTTACGTTAATTGGGCTATTTAAGCTGAGATGATATTTCGATGGATCTTCAAGTCCTCACGGTGAGAGCTATTGATTATTATCTCAGAATATTGTAAAAATATTTAATCGTTCCAAAAACCCACCAAAAATAAAATAGGTTCTTGGAGCGAGTGAATGATCTAATTATCGATTTCTAATCAAACTTCAACTAGTGAGTTAGGGCGATAAAAACGTATGATAAATTAGTCTTCTTCCTGATCCCTAACTACAGAAACACGAGCTGACGCTGTCAGAAACTGGAGCTTCGTTAGCTCAAAGATTATCGATTTATTTCCATCATGGTTGGAGAAAGCGTTTGCATTTACCAATTGGGATGACCACAGTGCCCTCAAGAAGTTTCGTAATTACTGAGTAAGTAATGGGACACTGGAAGACCATCAGCACAGGAGGAAGTTTCAAGAGAGTTCATTCCTAACACTTGTCTCGTGAACTTGACCGCTAACTTTTTGCCTATTAAATCTCAAACTTCTACAACGACCTATCACGTCATTGACTCAACTGAAAAAAATTCAAGAAACATATTGAGAGAGCAATATTCCCATTAAATCGACTCATGAACAACCAATTGCCTCAAAATGGAGAAGCATCAATTTCAAAAGTCGACCGGTACATATTTTGACTACATACCAAGTTTAATTACCGAAAAAAATATATCGTTAAAATGGTATATAGCATTATATAATATATATATATATATAGTATAATGAAAAAAGCTGATAAAAAACGTTATATATTTTTTTTTAAGGGATAGTGAATCGGAGAAAATTCACTTGCCCCTCAGAGAATTTTCAGTATTGAGAAATTTGATATATAATGATATATAGAGGTATATATATACATTATATATGTGGGAAGAACTTGAAAAGGGGTGAGCGGAGGAATGAAGGCAGAGGGACAATTGTTAATTTGTATTATCTCTCAGATTTCAGGGAGTCGCCGGCATATCTTACTTCATTTCGTTTAATTAAATTCAGTATCCCTGTCAAGTTCCAGATGGTGTCACAGCGATATTATGTTTTTTTGCTTTCGACTGGAAGCCTTGTATTTATTCAATTTTGACTTTTTATCAATTTTGTTTGGAAATGATGTAGCAAGCTCTGAAACGAAAAAACATGGAAGCGATTGTGTGTACAAGCTTTGCATATGTGGAGAGGCCATTGGGGGGTCACTTTTTCATTAATCAAATGAATAAATAGACTATGGGTTTAGAGATGAAATAAAAGATAAAATAAAAGGGTTTTGTTACACTCATCCATTAATGGATCGACAATTCACGATTGAAATGATAAAAACACCTGCGATAGAATCGGCTCCAGTCGTTTGCTGTAGAAATTATGTCAACTCGCGTCTGTAAGAAATGGTGATCAAATAGTGGTCTCTGTGGGACCTGGATCAACAGAAAATTATTTGTACCTGTGGAATAGACTAAGAAGTGTCTTCGGAAGTTAAAGATTCATTACCGATATTTTTTCATTTTTCACTGAAAACCAAAACCCTGAAATGAAAGTTTGTGAAACATTGAGTAATAATACAGCTTAACGTTTTTAAATATTTTGTCACGTCAATTTTATCAGGCGTTTCTCATAAATTTTTTAAGAAACTTGAAAAGCTGGAAGATATCGGCAGTAACTCCTCAAGTTCGTACGATTAAAAATAGTGTGAAAAGTGAAAATGCCTTAGAGTTTGAGAGGGTGTCTGCTGAATGTTCGGAGTGATTTGAAAAATTTGAAATTTGACAGGCGTGTCATAACTGATGCTGTATAAATTATTACTTGCCAAAGATTTCTCAACTTTTCCTCTGCAATACTCACTCCGTAACAAAAATTCATATCTGTGCATATATACCGAATGGTTATTCTTCTCGTGACATCATTTCTGACTTCAGCTAAAGTTTGAACATCATGTGCACTCCACAAGCATAAAAGATCCATCAACCTGAAACTCGAATAATGTTAACCCATATCCTGTGTTGAATTTTTCACCATCAACCTCCTCCATGAATTTTACCCGGCAAACGTAACACGTACAAATACTGTATTGAAACAGTTTCGACGTAATCCGGTTACGGCTTGCTATAAACATTATTGAATTCTCCAGCCATCCTATACTCACCACCTTCGCCAGCCAAGGCTGGTGCGAATGGTTCAAATTTCTCAAGCACTCGTGTTTCCTTTACACAACGTCGCTAAATTTTTTGTAACACCAACCCAGAAATCGTACCTCACCGATCAAGAATTAATAGAGACCATTAAATCATTTATGGCTAATCCTACAACTCGTCGCTGTTTCATCAATAAATTATTCATTACATCCGTATAATTGGGAATTCATTATTCGCCAAAAGCTGACTTGTCGACTTGGAAAGAGCTGGTGTTAATTAATATGAGAGTGCTAGCGAACCAATCGGAATAATTATCATAATTGCACAAAGCCGTCTTGAATGTTGGGTGTATAGCATCGCGTCTCAATATATCTAGTGCAAGTGACTGAAAACAGTAATGCAATCTTCAAGATTAGATTACACGTATACAACAATTTAATTGTACGAAACGAGATTGATTAACTATTGACACAGGCTAGAATTCAACACGATTAATTATTTGTCCGAAGAATCCAAGATTTCTTTTAAGATTTTCATTCAAAATCTTTCATTCCGAGAAAAATGGACGAACTGATTCAGAAAAAAATCGACAATATTTTATTCAAGTGTGACTATTATACGTAAATCTCGACTAAAAAATATTGTGCAGAAAATTTTATCACGTCATTTCGAATTCTGTTTAATTATCAAATCGATAATTCAATTATTCTTCAATCGTTGTGCAATTTCATATTATGTCCATGTTTTTGTTGTCGTGGTACAATGAAAACTGTGCTGCACTCAATTCACGATATTATTCATCGATCCAATTTACTTCGGATATTATTCCAGCTTCTCATTCAGTTTTTCTCAGTTTTTTGTGATTCAAATCACCTCAGGGCTCCATCGCAATGAATAATAGATATAATCGGAGAGGGCGTTACAAGACTTCAGAAGATTAGCTTTCAATCCAAGTATATTGTTAAGTTTCTCCGCAACTTCCTCCAACACTATTATGGTCGCAATTTCAAACTAAAGTGATATCCTAATTAGTCTACTTACATTCAATACCTGAATTAATGCACCTCCAATGCACGGACCTACTGATTATTTATCGAGACGATTGGATATCCGAATTTATCTGATTTCTATGAATTCTCTGGAAATAATTCGACACGAATCTTCAGTTCTATATTGTTTCTTCCATCAAGATCGGATTTTCCGACTGAAAGTTCAGTGGAGTGCGATCGAAGAGTAGCGTAAGTTTTTAAAATTGTTTTTGATTACAGCATTTGTTCATATGTACAGAAATTGACTAATGAAATTAGAAATTTTATGAAGTTTAAAATTCAATAAAGGATTTGGAATCGGGAATCTGGAAAAATATATGATCTCTTTGCTTCAGTCGATTCGCCGACTGCTCTTGAAAAAGAGGCACATACGGGCAAATTGAAGGAAATTGCTCAGTTTAATTAATCATGATTGATTAAGAATTATTATTTCATGCTCGTCTCCACTTCCGTCACTCAAAAGCATGATAAAAAGTAGAGATTCACATTATAAAAACAGGAATTCACATTTACAGGGAAGATCGAGGTTACAAGATAGTGTTGTGCACTCAGTTTGAGATCCGATTGCTTTTCGTACTCATGTCGCGGCAACAGTACGTGGTGGACTTTTCGCGTTGCTCAGAGTTGTGATCACAGCGATACTTGATGTGCACGCAAACTCATACCACGATGTTGTCGCGGTATGAAATTTCCAGTAGGGGACGGTATGTGCCCATCCATGATAAGAATATTCTGCCCCCATCCTCAAAAATAGAAGGAAATGATTTAATTTTTTTCTTTACATTTTCTCATTATTTTATAGCCAGTAATCTTTTATTTTTTCTAAAGTCTCATGATTTTTTCAAAAATTTAGGAAAATCGCCGGAAAATTATTGAATTTGATCATGACAGTTTGGGCGTCATTAAATGAGCACCAAATATCGTATCGTGAATATATTGAGGAGATAACCAATACAATTACCAATGGAAAAATCGAGGTGAATTGAATCTATTCGTTGAACGTTTCAGGAGAAATATTTTCTTTCGCGAACCATAAAAATTCATCATTCTGCTAACTGACCTTTATTTTTTCCTGAAAATATGAAAAAATATTCTTTGGAGATTTCTAATAAACCGCTCGCTTGTACTCCTGTGTACCTTCAGGATTGGATTTCTCGGTGCGATCTCGTTTTTTTTCAACTTCCCTTCGCCTGAAGTATAAAAAATGAAATGGCCCATAAATATAATCATAAAATGGTAAGAAAGAAGACCGGAAGACGAAAATGGACCGGATTTGTGACCCGGTATTCCTATCCCCTGACACATAAAAATAAAAGAGAGAAAAAAGTAAATGATTTTTAAGGAACTCGATTTGCCCAAGTAGAAATTATCCCGTATTATTGATTTACGCGATCGACCCTTCCATTCGCCAACAGTTTTTCGTCCCTTCTTTCAGCTTCTCAATTGATCATTAACCGATAACAATCAGCTCTTCCATTATCCAGAGTCATGGTCGTTCGTGATAAATGAAAAAAAGACGTAAGAGACGATGTCGAACTGAGACATCTGAGATGGTCCATCGCGCTGGAAAATTTCACAGAGCGATCCCATTACTTCTTTTATAGGGATCACATTTCTCATTATATCCATTCTCCAAATTTCGTAAAATATGCGCGTCTCTACTAGAAAGAGTCGAGGTAAACTACAGATCATGTGGAATAGAAGAGAAACTTATTCTCTGAACTTGATAAAAATAACTGGTGGTATCATTTTAAGTAGATTTATGTGGATGAAAAATAGCGCACTATCACATCGAACTCATTTCCTCTATGTCAGCTAGATTTTAAACTTTACCTGTCCGTACAGTAGTCTCTATTGTGCATCCCAACTTTTACGGTTCTCTAAGAATGAACCTCTCACAGCTCTCAGATTTTTTCCGCGATTTCGCTGCAAATTCTTCTTCTCAATGTTGATGGATCTTTCTCTATGCAGATTTCATATCACGCACATCTGATGCACTAGGCTTTGTGGAGGTTTCGAATTGGAGCTGTATCCAAGTCGAATATTCAAATCTGATCTTCCCATATTGCTCGTAAACGGAACTTTTTACACCTGCCAAAAGTTCTCTACCAAATGATCAGAGAATTATTCCACTCTAGTTCCATTCAACTCCTATTGTGCAATGCAAATAGAATGGAGTATCAGATCAATTTGGTCCGACGATGAATGATCGTAATCACCTACACAAACTTTTTTTTTTTAATTCTGGGTAAAAAAAAAAATTGTAATCAAAATATTTGTTCGAAATTTTCAAAAAATTTGTGGAATACTTTTCAGAACTTTTTTTTTAAACAAAAAAAATCGGGAAACTAAACAATTGTATTTTTGGGAAATGTTTTGAAAATTTTTTCAAACATTTGTTTCGGAAAATTTTTTTTGTAATTTTCTAGAAATTTTTGCGAATTCAATTTTTTTTTAATTATACGGTTGTTTTCTTACTTTACATTAATTTTTCACTATTCTCAAAAATACGCCATCTAAATTATAAAAATATATTCCTATTTAGGTTTTTGAAAAATTTTTCAAAACCTTTCCCAAAAATAAAATTTTTGATGCTTCAATTATTTTAGAATTTTCTCAGAAATTCGCGTGCAGCTCTCGACAGATTTAAATAAACGAATAATTCCTGCACTGCATATCGATTTCGAACAGAATTATAATGATAAAAATAATCCACTGAACACCCTTCGACCTTCCGAATTAATTCGCTATTTTCCTTATGGTTCCCGAGAATGAGAATAAGAATGCCGACAAGTTTTTTGGAGAAAACCTCTTTCTCCTGTTGCTGTACACCGAAACAATCGGGAAATAGCCGATACTTTTCTAGCACAAGTCGTATCACTACTGCAAATTTTCAACAGTGTGTAGCTCTAGTACGATAAATAGACACTATCCAACTTTTCAATGAACTCTCGACCCAAACACCGAAGAATCCACAACAACTGTGCTGAAGTCTGGGGTTATTCGAACATATGTGGTGTCCCTCCAGGTGGTTTGCACTCCGCTGAACCGTATCGAGTCGCCTTATCACCTTCACCCAGCCCCCAATGCCCATTCTCACAACTATTCTACCTCCTCACCTTCATCTTTTTTTTATATCTAGAACCAGTTACAGGATTACATTCACCATATTTGAAGTTTTCACCTCAGAATCCAAGACAAAGTAGTGGATTGAATTGGAAGTCTACGTATAAGACTTGATTTTTCACGTCTCGGAAGATTTTCAAATGTGCCCGTGTCCCCGCCTGTACCCGTGAATAAAATGGACGATGCGATTACCACGAAATCATTTGGAACGTAAAAAGCGGTCATTCACTGCGGTGAGTGTTTTAAAAGAAGATCATTGCATTTACAATGTCAAACGGGTTTTTTACACCTTTGAAATGGTTACGATAAATTAATCGTTAACTAAGTACAGGTAAGCAAGTAATCATGATTAAATTAATGTTTTATGACTTATCGAGTCATTCGATTTTTACGATTCTTTCGCAATTTTCCGTTATGCTTTTTGAGGATTTTGAGGGTTTCAGAATCTTCTGAAACATAAGGACTTTCTAGTCCATTAAAAAGTGTGATTTTATGACGTAAAACTTTCCAAGTTCCCAAAAACATTGAAACCGTCTCTGAAAGTTAGACTCAAACAATACAGCACCCACCAAATCCTGCTCAAAAGCGCTCGTCAGCAAGAACCTGTCTGACCCAATTTATTTTTTTCTCCTTCGTCCGTTTTCTCGTAGAGTCATATACTGTACTAAAGGAGCAATACTCATATTTATGCAGGGATTTTGAACTGATTCATCAGGAGCTTTCCATTCTTCACAGACAGAGCATTTTTTCAAATTTTTACCCCTCACGCAGCTTTTCACCCTCGAGAGATGCGCTGGAAATAATTATCCCATGAATTTTCAAAAAATGCCATTGTGAAAATGAAATTCTCTCTAATTTTCTACAGAATTGGTATGACACACACGCAAGTCCAGAAATAACCCACGATAATCGAAAGAATGAAATACCGAGTGGCATCCAGGCACTCGGCATGTGCCACTGATGGTTATGTCCCTCTCATGTGTGCATGCAACAGAGCACCCAATGAACTACCACCATCAGAGGGATTCTTTTTTTATTCAACATGAATGAATGAGAAAGAAAGAAAGAAGGGTGAATAATAGAAAATGACAGAAAAACGGCATTTCCTCTTCTTGTTGAAAACAGGTAAAAATATGAAGTATGCACATCCGGTGAACCATTTATAATCCTCGCTTTCTGTAATTCCGGTATCACAACCATTTTTCTGAATGAATAATTCTTCCTCCCTTCGACCATTCCCGCATTCCTCTCGATTGTTCCCGTTTTCGGCTTTTCAATTATATCGCGGATTTTCTGAATATCTAGATCTTTCTGATCTTATCACACCGATTTATCAAATAAAAGGGTTTAGAGGAAAAACAGGCAGAGAACATGATCACAAATTATCCCTGATTAAAGATCGTTCATATTTATCAATTATTTTCATCAGAGACATTTCGATGTAGTCGAATCGAATCGAATGAAGCTATTCGGATTCGAAATTCAGATCGAGCTATCCGAATTATCGAATATTGGACTCCTGTTCAAATATTTAACTTTCTTTCACCAGTAACGCAATTTTGCATTTTTTCTATTTTGAATTTTATTTAAATCGATTTTATTGAGTGTCACATTCCTCAATGCTTTTACCTACGGATTTACCCAGTGTTATTATGTTGACACTCGATACAGTGAATGAACAATTCGGTGGATATTGACTTCCATTTAATTGAGATTTTTTGGATTATAAAGGATTAATTTAATATGGAATGATATTTAAATGACAATTAGGGAATTTAATGTTTGCTATTCAAAAATATGATGTAGAGGAGGAAGGACCTATGTGCAGGCGGATTTGATTGAAGCAGTGAGTTTTATAGCAATGGCGACAGGATTTTACGTGTGGGTTATGGACGTGGGGTTCCGTGTAAATTTATACGATTTTGGGATAATAGTTATTTCGTGAATCGGTATGATTTCTCAGGGGGTCTTCCACCCTTATGGAGTACACCCAATTTAAAAAAATTGAGTTGGTGAATATTTGAGAAATATCTTCGCAACTGCAAAAGGTGGCGTCTTTTTTTAAATAATTTAGTAAAGGAAGTGGAAGGTCCAGATTAAAATAAAACACGGAAAACGCAATTAAATTATTTCAGGAGAGACGAAGACAAGAAATTCATTGAAATTTTTTACTGGAAATTGCAGTTAAATTAATTAAGAGACACACACACAAAGGGCTGTCAGTTTTTTCTGAAATAATTGTTCATGTTTCCATTAGTCGCCCGCAGTCTCTACGTCGATTGTTAAAAAATGAAAGGGAGATAATGGAAGAGTTCCTCTTGAAAACCATGAGTGTAAATACTTTTGTTCGGGAGAAATAGACGGAAATAATTTTTTGAGTTCTGACTGCTAGATGTTATAGAAAAAATTCAGGTCTAAATACTCGACTCGAATAATGACTGTACGTCTATCAATACGTAACCTCTACTCTGATGGAAATATATCGCTGTGGTATGATTAAAGGCGATTGAATGCCGTGACCGAGAGCAATATCAGACCCAGAAAGTTTAATAACCATCGAAACGGTACGATTTCTCGGTGAGGTAGTCAAGACGAATTGATGAAGACTCATTCGAGCATTTTCTGAGTATCATTTTTTCAATTTTTTCAACCAAAAAAAAAATGAGAATAATCGTTAGGAAATTAATAAGAAAGGCTTTCGCTGATCGATTAATACAACAATGAGGCGAGGCTCCAAATTAAAAGATGAAGAATCCACAACTAAATTTAGAGTGTCCATTTGACGAGGGCTTTCGACTGGATTTTTCTAATACATCAACTACCGGACGAATTATGACGTCCAATGGTGCAATTCCATTGGCTCACCTTGGGTTTGATATATAATAATACCTCGCAATTATTCACAGTAAATCCCAGAATAATGCCCGCACATTCGGCCGACCATTTCTGAGGACTTTACGCATGACCGCAATACGGCAAAATACTTCGACGCACCGAATGTGCTTGACTATATCATTGCGTCCATTCTGTACACTACGTACACACCGCATAATGCAACCACGATACATTGATCTCTGAGGTTATGGTGAAAGGGTCGCTCTCAATATGCCTTCAATTTCATTATCCGTGCATTCGATAGTGAGTAGAGCCGAGTAGAAATCTTGTTAGGTTTCCCGTTTGACGACAAATACCCAACCAAATTATTTCCGTCTATTTCCAACCTGATGCACGATATACCTGATTCGTTACTAGAATTTATACCCGACAGACATTCGGCCTTTATCAAATCCACGATCCATTCTCAAGAGTCAGGGTGGATGATCATGTATCATGAAAACCAAACAAGTGATTAATTCGTGATTATTGAGGGTTTGACACTTATCGTTAAGGATGTTCCCCCTTTTATTTTTTTTAAGTTTAGTTCAGTTTTTAGACGAATGCCGTCTACCATTTCGTCCACATAATGGAACCCACATGGACCACCCACACTCGTCCATATAATCACCGATGGGCATCCATCTACCCACCACGGACCCGTAATTTGTCCTACTTCAAATTTGAATAATTTGAAAAGCGTGCTTGAGGTTGAAAATTTTCCCAGGACTTCTACATTCATACTCCAACCACCGCTTCAGAATTAAATTTGGATATTAATCCATGGTGCACCTTGTACAACATCCACTTGATATAATTAAACAGCCACCCAACTTTTCGAAAAGGTCGAACACTCCTGAAATATTCAGATAAATATTGAATAATAATTATTCTTTTAAAAAAAATCTATTATTGTAATTCAATAATTTTTTTACACGAGCTAGAAATATAAATATGGTCAGACAGTGATGATAATTTTGCAGACGATAATTCTCACCCTCAGTGAAGTTATTAGTAGTATGTTAATTAGTAACGATGCAATTAAGTTTGGAGGTGAGTTGCAGTGTAAATGATTCAGAGCTTCTGGAATTTGGCCTGGAAATTTGAGAGTGAGTGCAGAATGTCGAAAATGCGGAGGGTGGAGTATGAATTTTTGTTGGTGCTCTCTCATTTTTCATCCTCAAACTCCCGTGAACAATGGTGGAAGCCAACAGGAGTAAGTTTCGTCAGTTTGTAACCCACGTAGCTTCGTTATACCTTCCACTGGGGAATTCAACACTCCTGGACTAACGACCACTGAGCGGTTGACCAATAAATTTGCCTCGTATCCACTGAGGATAAGGGGTCAGTGTTGATAACACTGGTTTGTTCTAGTCACACGGGGGTCAGGTTGCAGGCGAAAAATTATTCAATGGAGTTTAATTGCAGAATCTTTTATTATCGTTACTTTTACCATAACGTATTTCATTTCGCAGTGGATTCACGTGGAGACATAATATTAATTTTAAGTTGATGGATCGTTTATAGACGTGGAGCATACGGAATTCAGAAATCTCAAGTAATACCCCATAAGGAATAGCGATTCCACTTGCATGCATGATGATAAGATTTCGTCCGATAATAAACAGATTTTCGGAGAGAGCACTAATAAACTTTTGCAGTTGAAATACTCATTTTGAGTATTATGTAGAGTTTATCATCGATGTAAAAATTTTATCATCGGGATGTAAAGCAGAATTAAAAGGATTTATAATAATATTTATTATTATAGTATATTGCAATGAGAACGGCGAACGTCAGAATTGGAATATCAATCGTTTATCAATCACGTTACATGGTACATTATTGTCATCTCCATTGGGCCATTTCAATCCACAATCAATCGTTCATCGTAGTTTATTATTTTGACACGTAATGTCTGAAACCCATATGATATTACCATAAGCGTGATAATCAGGGAATATAATTGCCCTCATCAATTGCAGGCCTTATCGATTCGTAATTCCATTCATTAATGATCCCATTTACAGGTAAGTCCATGAATAAAATGAAAAATAAAATTGCATCATATTAAATGGGTATATCCAAAACCTTTTTATTGCACAGATAAAATATCTCTGGCATCAAAATGTAAAGCAAATGTCCCTTTCATTGCACTGAAACGAAATTATCGGGGAATATTCCAATAATTTCGAAGGCTGTTTTCTTGGTTTATATTGATAAACCCTAAAAGTCTTTCCAGAGCTTTAAGCCGGTGATAATAAAAAAATTACAGTGTTGTTACTACTTAATCCATTCTGGGAAAAATAAAATTTTACAGAGATCTCATCCCTCCGGTCTGCTCTAACACTTTTCTCCCAGGAAAAACATGTTCAAGGGCATAATTTACTTTTGCGCATAAGAAATTAAAATATAAATATTCATGAATGTGTCACTAAGAATCTCATTATTCTATGCATATTTTATAATGACCAAAATGTATAATGAAAACGGATTATAAAATATTCATATTTCATTGCAATTTTCCATAAATTTTCCTTCTCGTTAAAAATAATAGATAAATAGAAATTCCAATATGGATAAAATGTATCAAATGCCAATATGGGGTGATCATGAGATTTCTAGCGTGAAGGTGGAGGTGCACCTCAGGCTAAAAATGAAATGCAATGAAATCATGGCGTTGATGTAAATATATATCGTGTGCTGAAAAATATGAGAAACCCTCTCGTTATATCATTGAAATTTTATAAATTCTCAGTCACCTGAAAGATAATGGATTGTCTCTTCCCTCGCAATTACGTTATTGTGGCTTTGCTACGCCCTATTCAATTAATTATGGGAGTTGATGATGATTTCAAGACGATCCCATGTACCTATGGCGCTCCTCACCTTGAGCTTTTTCATCTTACAATCGATTCTGTTTCACAGCGACTTTATGCCCCCAAGGTCTTTTCACCCAACGGTTTTAACAATAAGGATAGAGTATAGGATCAAGGTCCATTGTGTATTCTTTGTGGCCAGTGGGAAAATTTATGCGAACAATTTTATACTCATAATATAGAGAGATTTCACACTGACTCATGAATTTTTAATCAAAAGTTTCTGGCAAAGTCTGTTAGGACGCATTTGAAATACCTGCAGTTCGCTATTGCAAATTTATAATATCGGTCACACAAAAGTAATTTTTTTCTCATTGGAATATGGGTTCAGGGGATCAAATATAAATGTAAATGAAAATACAGTGTATGAGATTGACTTGTGTGACGGCATCTGAACCATCGACAATTCTGTATACACACCGTACAAGCTAAGAGCAATTTTCTGAATATATGTAGCTTATATAAATATTTTATATTGCAACAAATGAATTAACTATTTCAATCATTAAAAATCACCACAGTAGTTCTCACGTTTTGATGGAGCAGAAAATAAAAATAATTACAGAGTTATCGTTTTTTTATTTACAACGGTAATAAACTGGGAATGTCTAATTAAAATCTGGTTTCATTAAATCGTAATGTGCCTGGATCACTCATTAGTCTTCACAGTTCCAATTTCATTCCAAAATCAGTGCACCTCATCTATTTATAAATAATGAAATCGAACGTATAAATAGGAAATTGTAGATCATGACTCAGATTACTGGCAATCAATTTGTTACAGTAGGTATGGTCGGTTTAGAGCTATCTATCAGTTGCAGTTGCATTATACGAGATATGATTAACGAGAATAGCTACGTCGGTTGGCGAAACATTGTTCCCACGTATCGACAAATACAGACCATTACGGTCTGAGCACAGGCTGGACTGTCTCTCTTGCACTGTAATTCAAGGGTATCAATTTGCATTCTCGGTCAGTATTACAAGATCAATTGAAAGTACGTGCTGACTATAACCATCATGATTGATCATTGGATTTCATTGAAGAAATTTACCGATTTTCAGCGTTCGAGGACAAGTGTTGACTGCGAGAGGCAAATTGATAGGGGAGACTCTGCCAAAATGAGGGTAAAATGGCCAGCGGGACAGAACTATCTTCTACTATATTTTTTTCGTTTTTCAGTGAGACAGATTTCGTGTGGTGAATAAAAACCTGGTGGAAATTCTTTTTTGAAATTTCCACCGACGATTTTTTATATTAATCTCTAGAGAGAAGATTTTTTTTATTTAAATTTATTAAAGTTAACTAGGAGGGATGATAACTGACCTTTAAGAAAACTAAAAAGTTATATTTTTTATTTATTTATAAATTGAAAAAACATATACAATTGGTGGATGTTATATTCATATTTTTTCCTGTAATGTTTTAATAAAATATAAAGTTCTTTCTAGGAAAATCTTCAATCATTATAAAAAATGGGGACTATGTTCAATGGGAATGGGAACATTATTATTCAGAGAGTGATGTTTCATCTTGGAACTATAAATTTTTGCGTGCTCATGACAATAGTTCATCCTAATAGGTTTTTTTTAAAGGGGAAGGTGTCTGATCCCGATACATAGTAAACTCGAAAGCAACTCTTGATGGATGAAAATTTTGCAGTCTCGCCCTCTTCTCGCTTTTTTTTTTGCATGAACCTAGAGTTATGCCCAGTGTTATACTCCGAAGTTTATTATACAACAGACAGTCTCGAGAAAACCTAGCCCGAGAAATTTATAGGTGTAAAATAAAAACGAGGTTTTTCCGAGGAAATAAAAAATTCTGAATTTTAAATTCGAGAAGTTGGAATTTGTTGCGAAACATTTGGGTTTTTTCAAAACTTCAGCTTAGCCTGCCATTTTTATTCATTTAAAAATAAAGTTTCAATATTATATATTGAACTTATATATTATTATAACTGGATATTATAGCTGATTCTTCAACCCATTTAAAATTTATATGGCGCAGTTATTGTTTCCTTTATGCTGCCCTTTCTTGATTCATTCGAAAATTATTCCGGTTGAAAAATCGCATGAAAAATCAATTCAAACGGCGAATTTAATTGGATTCTTCAGTCCGCCTGCCCAGAAATTATGCCCTGAACTACATTCACCTTCAAGTTTGTTCTCTTATTTTTCTTATTTAAGTGCTGCCGAGTTATCTCGTTAAGCATTACTCAAGATGACGATTAAAGTTTCCACTCCTACGAAGTGATAAAAAAAATGTTAGAACAAAGGATACGATATAACTGTTCAAACGAACAGAGTCCTCAGGGCCTAATGGCCATGAGGGATTAACAGACATCAACTCTCCACTGTGAAAAAGTTTTGTTCAAGTTCTTTTTTTTCTGCACCATTATTTCGTTTCAGTGATTTTGATATTTCGTTTTCTGTTTCACGTTCTTATTTCGGTGGACTGATTATTTCATCACCCTGAATGAATTATCATGAATGGGATGGGAGTAAAAATAATTTCGAAAACAATTCCGAGAAAGGACAGAAGCTAGACTACATTAAAAACATTAAATTCCAGTCAATAATATTCAATAGACTAAAAAAAAACCAACAATAATTATGAAAACCTGAAATAAGAAATCGTGAGCTCTCACCGTCGAAGGAAAATAGTATCGTGAAAATTAGGTCTGAGAAAAAGAAAAATCAACTTGTTCTCACAACGCTGCAAATATCCGCTGGGATCTTGGGTGGACTCCTCGGGGACTCTTGGGGGATGTCTCGGGATGATTTCCGGGACTTTCCTCGGATTTTCCTTGGAAACCCACAGCCTCCAGTCCTATCGACACTCCTGAGTAGACTATGGATTTATCTGCCTGAACTGCAATGCCTTCTTTGACGGAAAGACTCGAACACACAATGGAGTATTATGGGGACTTTTAATCGTGTCTCAATCACAGGTCGCAAACGCTTTTTTCTCTTTGTTTTTTTTTTCTGGGCTCATGTCAATAACTTTAGAGTTGATCTGTCGATCAGTGCTCTGGGGTCATCCTTCACGGAAAAAATGTAATTGTAATAATTATATGTGAAATCTACATAACAAATTGCATTTTGGACTGAAATAGATGTGCGTGTAATATATTTTTTTTTCGCATATTTACTGCTTCCCTCGATTTTTTCTGACTATTCCCCGAGAAGTCCCATTTGACGACTGGGAAATAATCAAAATACATTAGAACATTGAATGTAATGAATGTGTGCTCTGGAAATTACAATAGATAATAGAAGAGGCATTGACTTAAAGATTCTGCAAGAATTAATATTTGAAGACTCATTTATAATTCCATCCGCTTTTTACTCTATTTATATTTTGCGAAGCTGATTCTTTCCGCTCATTTTTTCCCTAGAATATTTTTTTTTGTTTTCTTCTTTATATTTCATCTCACGCTTCTTTCCAGAAGATTATCATAAAGTTCTAGCTGAGGAAGCCTTACTGTTTCACCGATTCACAGCCTAGCCTCTGGCCTTACTCGCAGAGACAAGGGTACAAAACTCTAGTTTCTTGAGAGTACCTGTGGAAATAGTCTCTTATCCGTGCGACAATGGACCTCTCACTAACTCTAACTATTTTTCTGTGCTTGTGACATGAAGAAGTCGGAAAATACAGGGTTAATGTTATGAGGAGAAAATGGAGCAGGGGAAGGTGATAAACTGGGTTGTAAATCTCGTAATCTGGTGGCAGAAAAAACAATATTAAATCTGAGATGAATTTAAGTATTTTTTCACCGCAAGGAAAAGACAATATCACTGGAAAACTCACACTATATCATCTCAACTTCAAACACTAGATATGAATATCACCTTATATCATCTATCATTGTAGATTGTCCGAATATTAATTCTGGAATCTTCTGATATTTTACTGTCCCCGATTTGATTTTATTATAATTAAATACTTCCATGGAAAATTATGAAAAAACTTTGAATTTAGTGTTGAAGTGTACAATTCAACATTTTTCTTTTTAATTTCATTAATGTTAATGAATCGTGATATAAAAAAACGACAGATGAATATTATTATATTTATAGAAACTTGGATTAAAAAAATATGAAAAAAAATAATATTACTGATTAAAAAATCATTTTAATTGAAGTTATATTAAATGATGTTATATTATCGTGATTATAAACTGCCATTAGTCAAAATACCCGAAGAATACTGACAACTTGACTAGATAGCCCATGATAAATATCATAAATTCTCCGGGGATATTCGGACAAGATTTTCGTTCCAGAATACAAAATAGTGAAATACGAGCTGTTCTGCAAATAACTATAGTTACTGTACTGCCGAGTAAACTGCCGGATTTCCATGCATGGAGGATTCATGGCATTAGTCAGAGGGAGAAAAAATAAAAACAGGTCGGAGAGTACATCTATATTGAGTAGAACGGAATGTACTCAAAGCCAAGATTTGTTTTGCCATTTGGCAGTGAAAGAGTTTGAATAGCCGAACCTTCTGAGAATAATTAGCTCGTTAGGGCATTACCGCTCTGGCAATTGATTGAAACTTCAATTTGTTACGAGGATAAATAGAAGCTGTTGTACGGTGGATTATTTTAATGCCAATGAACAGAATTACGATAGTCCATTTAAATCCTTCCATTAGATTTTTCAAAAATAGCAATTTCCTTTTTTACGGTTTTCCACAAATATCTAAAAGGACATCCGATGGATTTCATTTTTTTTTAATTATTTAACTATTCATCTTGGTGTCCTCCATCTCAATCGAGATATAACTAGTCTATCGAGATATTTTTTTTTACCTCCGAACCATTTTCCATCCGTAGTGACCTCAAAAATGCGAATATCAATTCGAAATTTACTGCAAAAGTACTTCCTATAATCATTATCATATTAATGTTCATTTCACCTCTGTATGATCTGCCTTGTTCCGCTGCCAAGGCTGGTGGTAACTTTATCTGTCACATGCACGCATTTACTGAAATGTACATAAAAGTATATGATGAATATGGGGAGTGAGTGTCAATAAAAATATGCCGGAGGCTCCTGTACATCGATCGACAGAACCAAGAGATACAAAAAGACAGAGGGAAACAGTAGTAACGACAAGAGAAAATCATGATGAAAGGAAAGTGAAGGTAAAAAATGGCTGTGTTCCTGTCTTTCAATCATTGCGAATATATCCCGATGGATTTACCCAAGAAATATACTGAATAAAAGATGACAAGTTCCATTCTATTTCAAAAACTTCATTATTTTCTGAACGATCAAGTTTTTGCCAAGACCTTCATTATCTTTAATTCATGACAATTCCGGTAATAAATGTTTCTATTCCTTGTAAATTACGAATAATCTCTCTGTTAATTAATTATTCCACAAAATGGAAAAAATAAAACAGAAATAATCTTTCTCGGATTTGAGGGGTACTGAGGGATAAGGCTTTCGACTTTCGGTATCGCACATCAAAAAGACATTTTTAATCCCACAGAAATTTGAAATCCAATAAATTCTTACCTCTCATTATTTATAGGGATCTATAGAACATTCTGAAAAACCATATTATTGCTTTTTGCAGCAGGACGTACCGAACATAGTATTGTGTATAATTTGGACTGCAGCTAGGATGGCTTGTATCCCATTTTCACAATAGCTTGGGGCTCACATTGTATCGATTGGCTCATTACCTAGTTGAGAGATATCGCGGGGTGAATATAAAATCTCATCAAAAACATACCGCAGATTGGGAGACACGCAGAGATCGAGTGATCCCTGTATAAAAAAAAAACGAACTGAATAGAAAAAAAATTACGTTGATAACTTTGAGCTATTGTAAATAAAACAATAAAAAAAAGCAACTGCGAGTCGGAAGCCATTACCGCCATTAACACGAGCTTTTATACTTCACCATTGGTTCGAACAACGTCAGCTCATCATGACCTATCTCTATTATTTCTCCAATTAAATTTCTCGAATATTCCCAATGAATTGTACGTCTACAGCTCAGGCATTCACCAAATTCTCTCGACCAATGAGAATAAATACCTTTGTTATTTTATCAGGAGTGTTGAGCACATCTTGACCTCCGCTGAATTAATTGGGATCCTTATCCGCTGTTTTGTAGGATCCATCAGTAATATCGATGGGGCGGAATATCACTGCAACAAAACAGCTGTTCGCAAAGTCATCAGTGGAGTAGTTGGAGCTGCTAGCTCGGTTACGTCGATCCAGGTGGCGAATCTTTTGCGTCTCTTCAGGATACCACAGGTTAGTACACAAAAGATATTCTATTTCAACTCATCCGTTTTCAAAATCTGTCGATGATGTTTGGAATAGCTATTTTCACCACTAGCCTTGGATAACAGATCATCATGAGCCGCCGATTAATTAATCAAATTGCGAATTAAAAAAACGAACAGAGAAATTTTTGTGAAAATAATCTCTTGCATATGGAGTCTCTTCCTTAATTCGTATCCCATATTTCCATAACGAATTCCGATAATTCAATGAACCACGAAGCCTCCCTTTAGCTCGCGAGTACTGAATAGTTATTCTAGCGTGAAACCACTTTTCGGGATAATAATTTTTATGATCCTCCGGATGCAGATACGTTCAAGGATTGTATTAAGATTATAACTCTTTTATCGTGTTTGAATTGACTCGTATAATTCAATAAAAAAAATCCACTCGATCCTTCTTACCAGAGACATCCAACGAGTTTAATGTTTCGTGAATTAAGGGATTATACGATTTGTGTGAAAGAGGTGGTGATGAAACGAGATCTCGTAATCTTGTTCACTTTTTTCGCTCGCGATAAAAAGTCGCTTTCAGTCAACGGAAAGTTGCCTAATAAACTTAAGTCCGCGCCCCCTTTTTTTTTGGATACACGGGTCAACCCGGGAGTTCGTTCCAGCTGAGGACTAACTTTTCTGTATCCCCTGCGAACTAAGCTCCTTACCACAATTAACCCATCCTTTTCCTCTTTTTCCTGTTACCCAGACGTTCTTTTCTCCATTGTTCAATTCGACCCCGGGGCCTTGTTCTTTCACGGCGTATCCTACTATTCGCGAGTCTCTCGTTTTTTTAGTTATATTGTACCGTTATGTATTTTTTTTTTCCTGATTCTCATACACGCTTATCTCTGTGTTGATAACGATCGAAGAGAAGATGTTCCTGAAGACAACGTCGCAACGGGATTGGAAGACATTTCAAAGAATAAGCAATTTACGGTTTTCATTTTTAAAAGTCATGGGTCTATAGAGAAATATCCGGCGTTCCGAAGTTTATGGAATAATTAAAATTTCTTTAGTCATATAAACATCGGGCATATCATGAATCAACAGTTAAAAAAATCAAATAACAATTGAAAATATCGATTTTTCACAAATTTAAATTAATTTAAACATTTAAACCCCCAAATTGCTTATCACTTTATGGGTGAAATTAAATCCCAGGTAAAAAAAAAATTACCGATAAAACCGTCAGCCATAAATTTTAGCCAGTGGCTTACCCTTAATCCAGGAATTTTCGTTATGTCGGGAGCTTGCCACCGTGAAGTGAAAATATCTACAACTAATAGTTATAAAATTTTAAACCTACCCAGAAAACAGATGGGAGCCGGTACGAAATCCTAATTGAAGGTCAAGTGATTTTTAACAGTAACACAATTTATAAATTTACTATTTGTTAGAAAACTCAAAAAACTGTGAATTTTTATTAATTAATTGTCATTGAACTTTTAGAATTATATTATTATTGTAGTTAAAAAAAAATGAACGGAAGAGCCAACGGGAACTTCTTCATATCACTTAATAGTGGCATTCTCTCTTCTTTACCTTTTTCTCAACGAGATTTTTCAGCTCCATCAGCTTATTCAACCCTCGTGGCTTCAAAGATATTCACATTTTGCATGGAAATGTAATACGAAGAGTATTGAGAGGATTTAACTGAGAAGATAAATGCTAACCCCTTATTGGTGGCATTACATACCACCGAGTATTCTCAAATATATACCGTCAATTGCATTTGGGGATTCAGAGAGATTCTGAATCTTCAGGGCACTCAAATGTAGTTTAAATTTCCACCTTTCGAGAGCTAGGCAGCGCGAAATTGTAGTGCAATACGCTCCCATTACATCTCCCTTTTCAGCGACTCTAAATACGTGAACAATCCTCAAATTATAATCCTTTCACCACGGAATAAAAATCCCAATTAGTCTGCTCAAGATATCTTGAGCCACGCAAGATGTTTCAAAGTGTCTGCACTCGGAAAGTTCCGTTTATGTTAAATAATGTAGAGGGAATGAAGAATTTCCGTAGCTTTCTGGATGTTCTGCCCCCTTTTAACAACAATTACCGGTTTTTTTAGTTTTCTTATAAATTGTCGATCGGATTGACGCAAAAAAAATTCCCGTTTTCACATTTTATTTGTATTAACGAATCTCGAAATTGAATCAAGCGGATTAAGAACATTTAGCATGCCATTTGAAAATAAATTAGATTATTTTTCTGATGTACTTATGGTTATTCACCTTATGCATATATCTAGCGTTCCCTCAATGTCTGACTATTAGCCGTTTACTCTACTTTCTCTCGCTATGAGCACCTTCTGCAGATTCTTCCATTATCCCTCTAAATTAGATTCCCTATAATTTCCCAATATCTACAAGGATCTCAGACGTCCATTTATGGAGAAAATTTGACGGTGGGAATGTCGAATATTTAACTGGCAATTGAATATTCCTTTTGGAATTCCATCAACGGACGTGTGACACAGATCACTTGAATTCTCCATGCCGACGATAATACCTATAGGCGTTGGGGTATCAGACATATTCAAAGCTATCCTCATATTCACCGAGAATGTTCACCGAGAACTATATGGACAATGAGAATTTACATTATACGTAGTGCTGTGAAAACAAAGTAAGAATCTCCTGGCGGTGTTTTATCTCTGAACCGTTGGCTTTTCCCATGTGATTTTTCCTCTGTCGTTCTTTTTATGCTTTCATTTTTCAAAGCAATTGGGTGGAGATGAGCTTTCGGAGAGATTAGCACAATGTAGGCCGTGATATTTTGATTTGGGTAATATTCTGTGACAAAGGATTTTGGGAATTATGCAAATATAATTAAGAGATTAGGTAGAATATTTGGCATAATAAAAATTGTTGAAACACACCCAAATGGGATTTTTAACGATTAATGAGAAATAAAATCGTTTGTCTGGGCTGTGTCAGTCTTTGCATTAATCCATTCTCACACTTCAGCCAAAAAAATTAATTTCATGAGAACATTCGCTTTGATTGATCACAAAGAATATCTGGTTGATGAGAAATAATAATGTATATGAAAGAAATATCACCGGATAAGGCTTAGTTATATCCTGAGCATTGACTATTAAAAAATTAACGGTTCAAGCCCGTAAAATGAAATTGCAGGCAAAACTGTAGTTCATGTAGGAAATTTTACGATTCGCATGGGTGGAATTCTCTAAATGTCAATTCTGCTCGAATTATTTAATATTATAAATACCAAACTGCATGCGCAGGTTACTGCGCAACATAACTTTCCTGAAATATTGCCCAGTTTCGAAACACTCGGTTTATCCTGAGGAATTATATAATTCTCACTCTGTTAAACCGTTTCAGATGTCTATTCGCACACCGATAACCCCCGAAATCCATGCTGAAGCATGAAAAAACACTGTCCACTGAACTATCTGGAAATACGGGAAACAAATTGAATCGTTGTTTTTATTTTTCACACGGGCCTTCACATATTTTCTGATTGGTGGCTTGTGCGTGATCGCACCTGCACAACTCTCAATTTATTTCATTCTCACTCGTTCTGGAATGCAGAATACAATAGAAGCTGTAACCCAGGATGTTGTATTCCATAAATCATGGATAGATAGCTCTACATCGGTGACTCCGCTGTGGAAGAATTACAAAAGAAATCGGACAAGACAAATGGATGTAGTTGGTATATGTTGATGCGGATTTAACTCAATACTGCGGGTACAGTAAAAAAATTCACCAAGTACTCCGATTTTTTTTTTAATTATAAAATAATCAAATTATCTCATACTTATTTCATCCAGAATAATGATAAACAATTTTCCCCCTACCACTAAAGCATACCAGTTATCCAAATGCTTATTCATTTATTCCTGTTTTTTTGTTTGTTTTTTTTTCTTCTATTCTCTGTATTCTGCAATCAAAATATTATTTATTATATGCATATACCAGGCGCAAGGCTCTCGGGCAATGGCCAGTGGCTAGCTGTTTGTGACAAACTCCATTTTTGAAAATCAGTAGTGGAGGTGGGAACAAAATGGTCATTTTCGAAAAAAAAAAACAACAAAAACCAATCGACTTCCCACGTTCTATTGAACGGAGCTTTCATTATTTTCTCGACACCAATTTATTGATTGCGGACTTCCGAATGAATGGGTTTTATAATAGGCGTCTGTTGTTGAACCTCTCCTCTGCATGTTTATTATTAGTATTGCTTGCTATTACTTCAATTTTTCGACGGGGACGACGTGATCTATTGATTTTTTTTTTGACGCCCTGAGAATGATGGGTAAGCGTAAATAAATAGTACCTGGATTGCACTTTTCATTTTGATCCTTTTTTTTCTTCAAATCATTTCTCTTCCCTTTTAATCAATTTCTATTACTTTTTTTTCGTGAGAGTACCCATTAGTCTTCAGTGTTTCTATAGCCTTCACTAGTAATACTCACCTCCATTTTCTTATCATTCGCCACGTCCTTTTCTCTCGCAGAGGCATTTTTTTTATGTCCATCTTACTTGAGATATCCATTCAAAATTTGGCATGCAGTTATCGACGTTCACGTAAAATTAAGTCAAGCAACATTAAGTTCGAAATATCAATAAATAATTTCGTCGATAGATAGAACAATATGGTACCATAATTCTAGGGGTATAAAAAGCTATGGGCGAACGTGGTTGCAACATTCTGTAACTATCGTATTACATGGTTATTTCATTTTGTCGAATCGTTTGGCTCGTACCAGGGACACGAAGGGGAAGACTTCAATTTAACAACGATAGTTTCATGGGCTCAGCCGGTACCCTTTTATTTTCTGAGTAATCTTATTTTGCTTGGCCGCGAAAACCGATTGGCAATTTCACCGGTAGCTTTCGAAGACTCAGGATGTGAATGCAGTGGTGTTAAATATATCAAGTTGTAAGGGACACGGAATTTACACTAAAATTTTTACCGAATGCCGTTTAATAAGGTTGTTTTGTTGATGCAATTGGTGCTTAAGGAGAAAATTGACTGAAACGTATAGAATATAATGTTTCAAGATTCACCATGAATCGACAATAAACGGAAAATTAAATTTAAAATTTTTACTTGCAGGATTAAAAAGAAATATTTAAAATCCGTACATAATCGTGAATACAATTTTACATCAGTTATACTATATCTAAAGACTGACAACTATGAGTTTTTCCTTTTGAGATATAGATCGAATTGATTAATGAGACGAGCATGATTGTTCCAATGGTTTTCGAGATTTTTTGCTCATACTGGGGAGTCTATGGGTACACGAGAAGTTATATCATTAGCGGGAAACTCGAGGTCATCGAATTTTGATCATAATCAATAACTCGCCTGCTCTTGCAACGCAAATGTGATGGTAGGCATTACAAACCTGCGGTCTCCTACAATGTCCGATAAAAATGCCTCAACTGATGACCGATGCACTAATTAACGAGCCGAGAATGTGACGATGAATATATCAATTTGAATTTGACTAATGAATTTTCCTCTCAAAAAATCACACAAGGAAAAAGCAATTACACCTGAGGATAATCAAAAGATAATGAGCGCGCAAAAGTGAAGACTTTTTTAAAAGAAGGAAAGGAACAGAATAATTTTTTTCCGACAGCCTGTGCGAAGTACAATTTTTATTTAATTTTTTTAGAATGAGGAAGATATGACATTATTAATAATGTCAATTAACTTCGCTGGATTAATTAATTGAGAAATGATTAATTGACTTTAGCTAAATTTATTCCATCTCTCTTCCATTTCATAGTCCAGTGAGGATAGATACGAAAATGCGATTACTGATTTGTACTCGCAACCCCCTGAATGAAAGAAAAATACGGGGATATTTTGAGAATGATCGTCACAAAGGTGCCATCCGGTACATGAGGACCACCTGTTACCATGGCGATGACTTTGTCATCAAAGACAATCGGTGTACCACTGTCTCCCTGGTAAATCAAATCATAATTAGTACCCTAAAAAAAAAGATTATTCAATCGAGATAATTGTTCTCACCGGGGATGAAAAGGCCTTTTCGCTTAAGTCGCCAGCACATAGTTCAAATGCAGACAGATAATCGTACTTATCCAGACACTCATATGGTCGATAAACGGCGACATTTTCGTACTGTAAATTAAGTACTTGTATACCATTTTCCAGGCGGGAATCCCATCCGACCATTGTATAATCCTGAGGCCAGTAGGAACGCGAAAAACTTGTACCGCTATCATCACTATCACTACGCATATCAATCTGACTATCAGTATCGCTATCAGGATGAAATTCACGGGCTAGCTCTGATATGTTTGAACTGATCGGCGCTGGAACAACACGATTATTGAAGATGAAAGGCTTATCCACCTATTTTTTTGCAAGAATGAGAAAAACAGTGATTATTAATAATGGTGAAAAATTCCGGAATTTATAATTTACGCAAGCTGTCTCAAAATATCGAGACCATGCCAAAGAAATAAAAATTATCCAAGTTAAATGCTTACAATTATGACAGCAATATCATCAACGATGACTCCATCCTCGTAGTGCGGAAAATCTATACTTCGGTATGACGGATGAATGACATATGATTGAACAGCATGCCATGTTTTTTCATCATATTCAAAATTAACAACTCCAACAAGTACATTAAGCTTATCAATTGAAGTTCCATTCACACAGTGGCCTGGTGTGATAACATGAGTTGTATCGTAGATGAGACCACTGCAGTGGTGATGATTCTCATTCCATATAGACACAACGTACGGAAATTGACCAATATTTGCCGCTCTACCTCTGTTTAAACTTTTGACATCTAAGCAGCAATCAATTAATGAGATAATAATTGGGTTATTCCTTATTATTAATACGGATCAATATACCATCAGTTTTACACTTACCGTGAATGGCAATGATGAATAACAATATGATGAAGCACAATGAATTGGTCATCGTTGGACAAGGAAAAATCTATTGGAAAAGAAAAACCTGGTTTCAAACACTTGGGTGTATTCACAAGGTATGGCTTACGATTTGCAACGTTCGGAACGGAATTGTGCAATGCAATGTACGAAAGCTGGCACTCTTCAATAAGTAAAGTCTACAGTAATACGGAAGTAATTGTAAAGAATATTTTATCACTATTTATTTTCTACTCCACGTGTCCTCACGATTTCTCAATCGTAAAGATTACCGAAGGTTCTGGAATTTCGAATGTGACAACAAATATATTAACTGCACAATCTTCATGAACTTTTTCCTGGAACTTTTGTTTCAACAAAACAGAACAAGAAAAAAAAATAACTGAGAAAAATCGATGGACAATGGAGGGTGTCGACTCTTGACAGGATACGGATTGTCATTTAATTAAGCAATAAGTATTTATGTGAATACAATGGAAAATTTAAATAATTTAAATTATTGGTGTTTGCAATTCAAAGTTGACTATCAATATCAGGGGAGTATTACCGCAATTTCTCTGTACAAAACCAAAAAAAAAATGGAAAAAAAATTGGATAACACAAAAAAATATTAATTCCCCATGGAGCAATTTATTCTACCACCCATTGACGTGCGTTGAATCCAAATTGCAATGGCAATAATTTCCGCCAGAATTGTCAGATGACCGTTTTTTTAAGTAGTATTTTTCCGACCTGCAGAATTATCGGTCATATTGTCGATTTTTTCTAAAGGACACGCGCATTCTTCCAAAGTGAAGTTCAAAATTAAAAAGCATTTATATAATTCGCCCGATATTTCGACCCGATAAGTCTGAAGTGATATGATATGATCGGAGTAATTGTAGATCGATGAATCTCGAGTCAGACTAGAGATCAGTCCAATATGACCACCGAATCCCCATCAGATCTCAATCTCTCCTGAAACTATATTTTCACTTGGGTATTCAATGACAGTATGTATGTTATTTATACGTCAATATTTGTGTCGATAACTCTGGACAGCGGTGAAATTTCTTGATAGTTTCAAAACAACGGAGTAGTTTTCACGACAGGATGGACAGGCACGCCAAGGAAATCTGAAGGAGGTGAATTTGTGCTCATAATGCATAACATGAACACGATAAGTTGGAAGCTCACGTGCACCCCCTGAGAATCTCAACACAACGCCCAAAAATAATTAAGATTATTGGCTT